>NW_023659075.1:0-5000 GCF_015228065.2 Penaeus monodon
ATGTACATATATAGTACCCTATTTCTTTTTTGTGTTTTATTATCTCTGTTATTATATTTTTTATTTTATATTATATTTTATTTATTGTCTTGATCTGTTTTATCTATCATTATAGATGATGCGTCTCATTTTGTTGTCTGTTTGTATGTAAACATGCATATGCATATTTTGTATTCATATTTTTACATATATGATGATATATATAATATATTAATTTATTATATATATATATATATTTATATATATATATATATATCTTATTTCTGTGTGTGTGTGTGTGTGTGTGTGTGTGTGTGTGTGTGTGTGTGTGTGTGTGTGTTTAGATAATAAACATAATAATGCTCCCCACATACACACACACACCCGCGCGGCGCACTCTCTATCTCTGTCTCTCTCTCACACAGACACACCACACACCACGCACGCACTCTCCTCTCTCCCCTCTCCCTCTCTCCCCTCTCTCTCTCTCCCCCTCTCTCTCTTCCCTCTCCCTCTCTCTCTCTCTCTCGCTCTCTCCTCTCTCTCCCCTCTCTCTCCCCTCTCTCTCACCACACACAAACCACACCCATGAATATTTTGTATATATATTTTATAAAATATAAAATATATATATATTATATATTTATATTATTATATATAAAGAGAAGACAGCCCGACAGACAGACAGACGACAGCAGACGACGACAGACAGACAGACAGACAGAGAGGGAGGGGGGGGACCGGAGATGGGATGAAAAAAGATGGAGGTTGAACCACTTTTTCTCGTACGGTTTGTTTGGACTCGGAAAACAGTCCCTTCCCCAGTACAGGTCATTTCAGAAATTGGGAAGGCACAAACAAAAAGAGAGAGATGACCCCAACCAAATACACAGGAAACAAAAGCGGCTAGTACATAGAGCTGAAACAGTGTCGTGCTTTTGTTATGCACGACCTACCCTTCCGATTTAAACGTCTCTTCCATACAATGTGCTTTCCCCTATTTTTCCATCAGGGTTAGATCTCGGGCAAGAAAGGAGGAAAGAGGGAGCGTGTTTGTATATATGTGTATGCCTGTGTGTGCGTGCGTGCGAGAAAGTGAGATGTAGAGAGAGTGAAAGGAGGAGGGAGGGACCGAAAGAAAAAAAACTAAGAGATTTTTATGTAAATGTCTTTGTGTGTATCCACGCACCTATACACATTTTAACACCTATCTATCTATCTATTAACACATATGTGTTATGTATATTATATATATATATATATATATATTATATATATATCTTTTATTTATATATTATATACATGTATATTTATATATATATATATATTTTAATATAATATAATTTAATATATACTAAAATTATATATACATATAAATCCATACGTGTGTTTTGTGTGTAGTTATTATTGTATATATATATTATGTATATATATATATTTTTATTTATATATTATATTTTATATATAATATATATTTATATTACATTAAAACTTTTATTATATACTTATTATCTATCTATATTATATTATATATTATATATTTATTATTATATATATATATATATATATATTATACTATACACACCCACCCCGCATCCCTGTGTATTATATGCCACAAACAACTATATATATATACACATATTTCTAAATCACAGATGTACTTTAAAGATCATCCTCCTGTGTTACCAAAAGTTCAACCCTTCTTTGGGCCCAATACTTAACACTGAAATAATTAGATACCACCTTTAGAAATAATTATCTGTTCCCCAACAAAAATGTTAAAATAAAGTGAGTTCCAAATCTTAAAATCCCAAAACTCTACACGAAAGCCCAACTCTCTCGAATTTTAGTGTTACAGACGTCCTGGAATTTGACTTGTAGTGATAAAAAGAGCCCTGGGGATTCGAGCACCTTTTTTTCTCCCTCGATTGTCAGTGAGACAATTGTTTACGAGTCCCATCATGCAATTTCTGAATGTAACGAAAAGAAATGTTTTTGTTTATGTACTGTTCTGTATTATGGTGTTCCACACACACACACACCCACACATACACACACACATACATACACACACACACAATACACCATTCCACACACAAAACATTCACACACACACACATTCACCACACACCACATTCAAAACACAACACATTATATTATTATATTATTTATATATATATATATATATATAGTTTATATATTATTATATATATAATTTATAATTATATATTATATATATATATATATTTTATATATATATTTTAAAATATATTTATATATTTTATATACACATTATTGTACACATTATTACCATATATCTATATATATACATTATATATTATGTATGTAAAATATATATATATATTAATATATATATATATATATATATATATATATATATATATATATATATTATATAATAGAATCCTTCACAAACTGTTTCTCAAACGGGTACAAGTCCTGTGCATTTTTACAGTCGGGGAAAGCCATAGAAAGGGACTTCCCTCTATTAAAAAATTTTTCCCTATAATGGGTGTACTCTAGGGATGTGATTTGGTGGTTAAGAATCTAACGCGATAGCCTGGTTATCCCGTAGTTTGGGTAGAATGTACTGTATTGATGTGATCTGTAATGACTTTTGTGATCATTTTATAGACACGCAAGCAAGCTAACAAGCTTATGGAACGTCATGTTTTTTTTTTTTCTATCCTCTTTTTCTGTACAAAATAAATATTGTAGTACCCAAGATTTTAATAGGTATACGATAAAACATTTGTTAAAAAGACTGGGGGTGTATCACTTTTGCATTTACGTCAGAGAGCAGTTGGATATTAAGCTGTATAATCATGAAAATCGACTACTTTGATCATGTTGCTTTTTGATACGTGTGGCGTTTTCCACATGCTTGATTTTTTCTTTAGTCTGATTCATTTATTTCAGTGAAGCCCAATTTGTTTCGTTTATTTATTTCTATGTAAAAAAATGACTTTATTTCTTATGTCTCTACACAAGATGTTGGCAATACTATCTTTCTTTTTTGTTTCACTGTCTACTTAAAGTTTCTCTTCCTTTATTATTTCATTGACTGATTGCTACTTTAGACATCTGTTCTGGTTGGTAAGGTCAAATTTTGTCATTCTGCCTGGGGGGGGGGGTATGTGAGTTTAGTCCTTTACCCTTTCCCACAAAGCAAGGAGCAGACGATATCTACAAGTCAAGTCTAGATAAAGTTCTTCTACTCTAAACAATTACAGAAAGTGCCTCATACAAAAACAGACATAACAAAACAGGGAAAAACCAAAAACATAATTAAGGAAACTAAGCTTGAGGCTGGAAAATTCAAAAGTGCATGCAAAATGAAAATGATTAACATACAGAAAAAACAACCCTAAAACAAATTGCTATCTTGGATCCTGTTAGCTAACTGCACAAAATGAAGTAAAGACCTATTATATATGATTTTAGTGTAATAGTTTTAAATATTCCTTCACATTATTTGTGTATGAAACAGGTCTTTTCCTGTACCCCTAATTTCAATGTTATAAAACTCTTCATAGCCCATGTGTCCTGCCCAAACACCACCGTCAACAAAATTTTTTGCATTTGTAACATAATATATATATATATATATATATATATTATATAAAATATATATTATATATATAATATTATATATATATATATATAAATTATATAATATATATTATATATATTATAATATATATATCTATATATATATATATATATACAAATAAACTTTGGTAATCCATTTTACAGTAAGTGTGTATAATATCATTCTACAAAGATTTATCTACTTCATAAGGCCTATGAATTGAAAATAACGTAATATAAAAACTTATTCTTTAAAAATGAAACATAATTTGGGGTTATTTCTAACAGGATGTCCACAATCATTTTTTGCTATTTTAGCTATTGTTCCGCTATTTCATTCTCATTAACACGTACTGTAAAGACTGGTAATATTTACCATATGTAATGAAATATTGATTGTCCTTGTATATAGATGTGGTGTAGCATTGTCAATACAAGGGCTGCTCTTACTTTTTGTGCAGGATATATGTCTTTTTTATTGTGCAAAAAAGTGATGTGTAGTTGCGAATACTGATCCCAACCCATATTGGTTTATTTTTGATATATTTTTTTCTAAAGTTGCTGAAAATCAACTAAATATTATTTCTTCTCATATATAATATAGGGCCAATTTTCTTTTTGAAATACGTGAAGAAAAAACAAAACAACAAAGCCTAATACAGAAAAGAGCTGATCCTTTTTGATCACCGATGGAATGATTCCCGTTTTTAAATTATATTTCTGAGATGATTACAAACATCAAAAAATTCGGGCCAAAAGTGTGTTGCAGAGCTCACATTTGATTATGCATTGCACTACAATATATATCATTACTGTTTTTGGGTGAAAGGCGTCTTTCATTGTTCATAGAAATCTTTTATATATTTCCAACTGTAGTTATTGCTATACTTTATAAGACTATTTCTTATGATTTCCATAAAATGGGGTACCCCCAAAGAAAATAACTTTCTCACTATCAAAATTAATGAATGTTGATAATATTTTTTTGCACTTTTTTGCATTGTTATATTTTGGGTCTCTTAATTAATAATGCCTACACATGGACTAAAAAAGAAAGATAAAGCCCTGCTATTCTATTTTTGCAAGGTTTTTACCTTAAAACCGTGGCACATCACATGCATTTCTGGATCTCTCATATTCCCTAAGCCTTCAAATCCCTTGATCTCCTTGATTTGTAATAGACACCTGACTTTACTGAAGTGATTATCAAACACTACTCCACATGTTCGGTCTTAAACATCTAGATTGTTTATTTATTTTCAAAAAGTCAAATACACAATCCTTTCTGTCAGAGTCAGTCTATATAATCACTAACTATGCGCTAACGTAAAGTTCTGTGTTTGGGAATGAGAACAATTTTATCAGTAATTCATATGCTTTAATTAGTAGCGTCCATTGCAGAAAATGTA
>NW_023659075.1:10000-22242 GCF_015228065.2 Penaeus monodon
CTTGCCTCACCCCTGAATTAACGGGAAGAAATTCGACATACCCCCACCACACTGTATATACATACAGCACTTTCAGTACCAGTTAAGAGGCTTGCTATCCAGGCCAATAATCTGTGTCGAAATTCCTCTGACCTCAGGGTCTCCCATAGCGATTCCCGATGCACCGATCAAACCCTTCTTGAGGTCGATGTAGGCTGCGAGCAACCCACGACCAAACTCACGACGGCATTCCACAATTACTCGAAGCGCTAGTATACGGTCTATTGTGGACTTGCCAAGAGTAAATCCAGACTGCTCCGGTCTCTGGTGCCTCAGTAGGTGTTTTCGGATTCGTTTCAGAAGAATGTGGCGAGAACCTTGCCTGGTATGCTGAGCAGTGTAATGCCACGGTAGTTGCTACAGTCCCCATCGATCCCCTTTCCCCTTCCAGAGAGGGATGAACCACCTCCTCAGCAGGTCAGGGGGAATGGTACCAAAACTGCCAAATGGCAGTCAGGACTGTATGGCCCGCCCCGAGCCATAGGTTTTACCCCCAGCCTTTAGCAGTTCAGCAGGGATATCACATATGCCTGCGCTTTCCCACTCTTCAGCTTGGAATCGCCAGCCTAACCTCTGTTAGGGTAGAGGTTCCTCGCCCGATGGTGGGGTCCGGCACAGGCACTGCGACATCGCTTGCATCCGAGCTAACTGTTGAGGGTCCACCTGGTACAACTGTTCAATATATATATTTTTATATATATATATTATAATAAAATATTATATTTTATATATATATATATAATATAATACATTATGTATGACATATACATAAAATATTTTATTATATTACAATATATATATATATATATATTATTATATATATAAATTATAATATATTACACCACATATTATGTATTATTTTATTATATATATAATATTTATGTGTGGTGTGTGTGTGTGTGTGTGTGTGTTGTGTGTGTGTGTTTTGTGTTTTGTGTGTGTGTTTGTGTAAAATATATATTATATATATATATATGTATATATATATATATATATTATATATATATTTTAAATATATAGTATGTTAAAATATATATATGTATATGCACTTATATGTGTATATATGCATATATATATAAAATTTCATATATATTTCACTTATAGTATGTATATTAATATAATAATCATATATATATCATATTAAAACACACACACATATATATATAATATAAAAATAAAATAATATATATTATATATATATATATATATATAATATATTATATATTATATATATTAAAAACACACAACACACACACACAACACAAACACACACACACAACATCGCACTAAACACACACAACACATACAAAACACACACACACCCCACACACACACAGATATATATATATATATATATATATATATAT
This sequence comes from Penaeus monodon, assembly GCF_015228065.2. Taxonomy (NCBI): domain Eukaryota; kingdom Metazoa; phylum Arthropoda; class Malacostraca; order Decapoda; family Penaeidae; genus Penaeus; species Penaeus monodon. Next base: position 11,407 of record NW_023659075.1, read on the forward strand.
ATATTTATATATTATATATATATATATGTTATATATATATTATATAATATATAATAAAATATAACTAATTTGTATATATATAAATATAATATTTTATATTATATATATATATATCAACCCACACACACCACACACACACACACCACCCACATACGCACAAACACACACCCAACACCACCCATACAACACACACACACAGATTATATTATATTTTATATATTAAAATATATATTATTATATATATATTATTTATATATATGTAAATTTATATATTTTAATGTTTTAAAGTATATATGGAGAAGAGTAAGGATGGGTATGGTGTGTGTGTTGGTGTGGTATTGTGTGTGTTGTGTGTGTGTGTGTGGTAAAGTGTGTGTGTGTTTTATGTATATATATGTAATAATGCGTATTATACATTATCTTTTATATATTATACATTACATATAGGTAAATATATTATATATATGCATATATATAAAAATATTTTTACACACACACACACACACCACATGTATGTATGTATGCATGTATATATGTATATGTATATGGAGAGAGGTAAATGAGGGGTACACACACATCATACATAACACAACAAAACACTAGACACACACACACACAAAACACCACAACACACACACACAAACATATAATAAACATATATATATATATAATATATATTATAATATTATTTATAATTATTTATTATATATAATATAAAAATTCTAAAATTATTTATTTAGAAAATAAAAAAAACCAAAAAACCCAAAACCCATAACCCCAAAACCACACCAACCCCGTACCACCCAACCCAAACCCACACACCCAACAAAAATAATATAATATATATTTATTAATTTTATATTTAATTATTTAATTATTATTCTTATTTTATTATATTTTATTAATTTTAATTTTTATTCTTTTTAATATTTATAAATAATAATATATATATATATAAAATTTATAATTAATATATATAATACCTATTTATATTATATTATAATATATATTTATTAAATTTTATAATATTATATATAATATATTATATATATAATATATATACAAAAATTTATTATATTATAAAAATAATAAATATATTATAATAATATAATATATTAATATTATAATATATATATATTTATATATCAAACACACAAAACCCAAAAAAAACCAAATAAATTTTATATATTATTTAAAATTTTATAATATATATTATTAATAAAAATTTATTAGTTATTAATAAAATTTTTATATAAAATATAAAATATTTTATAAAAAATATAATTAAATATATATATATATATTTATATATAAAAATAAAAAAAAAAAAAAAAAAAAAATAAAATAATATATATATATAATTATATTTATATATTTTATATATATTTATATATTAAAAAATTTATAATTAATATTTTTTTTAAATTTTATATTATAACATTTTAAATATATTAAAATATATTATTAATAAAATATTATATATATATATTATATATTATATATTATTATAATAGAAAATAATATAATAGTGTAGAAAATTTTAAGATTTTAAACAAACAAAAATATAATTATAATATATATATATTATAATATATATTATATATTTAATTTTATATAATATATTTTAATTATTATTATTATATATAATTTTTTTTTTTTTATATATATTATATATTTATAATAAATTATATATATATATATTTTATTATATAATATATATATATTAATAATATTTTTTAAAATAAATTATAAAATATATATATAAATAAATTTTTATAATTATATTATTATATTATATATAACAATTTATTTATTATATATTTATATATATATAAAAAATATATTATTTTTAAAAGAATGATAAAAACAATTTTTTGATTAGTGATTTTAAATGTGTTAACATAATTTTTCGCTGTGAAACATTTCATTTTCTTAACAAGTAATGCACAAATTTCATTTACTACGATTATATCTAATTTTTTTCACCCCTCTCTTGTTTTCAAAAGGGGAAAAAGAAACCTTTCTAAATTTTGTCTTTTCCCCTCCCCCCCGCGCTATTGCCATTCAAAACCCGTAAAAAATCTTCCCCCAAAGATTCTTAAAAAAATTTTCCCCACACCCCCTAAAAATCCATTGGGTTTTTAGGGTTTTGGCATGGCCCAGCACAGTTAAACGCGGAAATATTTCTTTCTTTCTTTAAAGCTAAAGAAGTCGTGCCTGGAGTTGTTCCATCCTTAGTGTTTAAACTTGGTGACCGCCACTCCCGAAAGTGTTTGAAAAAACCCTTTAAAAAAAATAAAAGATTTTTTTTCCTTTCTTTTTTATCTTTGATTTTTCTTCACTCTTTAAACGTTAAAGTTTATTTTTTAATTTAGATTAAATATGTTCTTTTTATCCTTTCCTAAGGAATTTATGACTATTTTATTTGCCCTTATGCCGCTACACACAATGCACGCGTGCTTTCTGTAAAAAAAAATTTTTAATCTTTTTTTTCTATTTCATTTTCATTTTAAAAATTTGATAATAATCTTTACTGGGCGTTGGTGAATTTTTTCCAGTTAATTACAAAAGAAAAATTAAAAATAAAATCACTCACTTATATACCATGAACGGCATACAGTTTGTCTCAACAGCAAAGGGACGCAAACCTTTTACCAACATCTTATACGGAGCTGTTGCTCCACTGCCCCCACAGATCCCCAAATTATCCCTTGGAATTCTAACAAAATGAATCAAAGCAGTCTTAAAATTAAAAACCGGTAAAAAACGTGCTATACTTATCTATAAATTTTAATGGGGAATTCGAATCGGTATACTTTGCATATCCCACATTACCTTAAGCAAATAAACTCGGGAGAGAGATCCCCTTTTTAGATATTTCCTTATTGATGAAAAGGGTAGACATTTTTCGCTGGAAAACCCCTGCCCCCAAACGGGGCTGCGGGGATCATGTGCATTTAGTGCCCACCCTTTAATCATTGTAACGCCTCTCACTCTTTCTCCCCAAAGTTTATTTTATAAAATGCCTGACGCCTTTTCGTCTGTAAGGCGATTTTTATCTCCCGGGTGAGGATGCTCTACACTCCCTGGGGCTACAGATAGAAATGAGCTGCTGGGGAGCATATAGAAAATCCCTCCCTTCTTATTTTGTTTTTTATTGTTTTTTGTGTTATTGTATTAAAACCCTTCTTTTATTTCTTTATCATAGAAAAATAAACCAACACGTTAAGACTAAAAAAATAAAAAACACGGGATTTGAGAAAGATTTTAAATTTTGTAAATTATTCTTTAAAACTCGGGATAATACATTTTATTATTCTGATTTTTTATGTTATTTTACCCTTTCTTTTATATTTTTTTTGATAAGTTTTAAAAACTCTTTTTTTAAAAGAGGGCCCCTCTTAATCACTCCCCGAGAAGGTAAAAAGGGGAATAAGAACCTTTGGACATTTGTTCCTTTTTAATAAAGGCTTTGGCCTATAACCGGTGCTTTTTTTTCTGAGCTTTCTTAAAACGTTTTAAATTTCGTTTTTTATTTCAGTATTTACTTATGTTTTTTTCAAGGGTTTTTTATTATCTTTTACTGCTTCTTATTTACTTTATTTTCTATTTTCTGTTTTTTTTTTCTTAGTGCTTTTTCTTTTACTTGTGTTTATTTAATTAATTCATGATTTAAAAAATTTTTTTAAGGGTCTAAAAAAAACGCTTGCTTTTAAACCCCCCTCGCACTGTAGGAAGGCATGTCTGTAAGGTGAAATGAACCCGACCGATCTGCACACAAAATCATCACCGGGCGTTGGGAATGGTCCCCCACATCCCTCTCCCGTTTAAAATACATGCATCCCCTTTTTACTCTCACCCAACCCCTACACTCAACATCATACCTTACCCCTATTCTGTTCTTCTCCCTTTTCCCTTACACTTCGCCTTTTTCTTTTCGCATACGTTAATTAATTTAAATGCAATTTTGCTACAATTTCCCACCTTTTTTTAATTATTTTTGGGTGGCAGCGGGGGATAAGGGGGGTTTTTTGGTGCGGGTCACAAAAACGATGCGTTTTTATTGGCATGCTTAAACTAGTTTGACCCATACCTCGTTGTAAAGAAGCGCCGGGTAGTTTACAACAACAAACCGTCTTGGTTTTTTAGCGTTTCATTTTTTGGGGTTATTTGTCGGTGATTCTTTCGTTTCAAATTCAACATATGGTTGGAGGTCAAGGCATAACAAGGGAAGACCCCGGTACTCCAATCTGCTCTTCTAGCAGATGAAAATGTATGCCAGGTTTGCCCAAAGGGGTTGCCGCGTTGTCTCGCACGATCAATTATATTTCCAAGTAAGGAATTAACAAAAAAATTCCCCAAGCAGTTGGGCGAGAAATGGCATAGATCCGGTACTTTTTAGCCTTACCAGGTACTAATGATGCTCCATTGCTCTGAAGCTCGCCCACCAGTCGAGATGTGTGTTCAAAAAATCCCTCCCTCTTTTTTGGGAAGTCCGCTTCCTAACCCCCACAAGGAAACAGAGGTAAATCATGTTAGGGAAATTTAAAAATAACCCGCCTCGGATATTAGTCTTTATTAAGCTGATGTATTCTTGCTGAGGCCCTGCTGACCTAAAATTTAATTCCCGGTTTTTTGACTAGTAATTCGTGGGTTACCTTCAAGAGAAAAACAGATCAAAAATTTTAAAACTTGCTCTTTGCTGACTTTTTAATCTCTGAGCACTACAACTCGCTTCCAGTCAAGCGCCGATAGATTTCTTCATCAGTTCTCTGTAGTATATAGGGTGCGTTGATTACCCAAAATCGATAGGTTGCCTGACGAGCTCGTGCCCTATTTTTTTTACAAAGGGCTTCCCCAGTAGTTGCGAGAATGCTTGCTTTACAGGAGGATACCTCTTCAGTCATTGGTTACTCGCCAAAAAATTCTTGAATATACCACCAAAGGAATAAAATAAAGGTCACCGGGGAAATTTTTGCTGCCTCCTCAAAAGATGCCCGTTTTTTTTGTGTTTCTAATTCCCACACCCATGTACCCTGATTGCGGGAAGGCAAAATACACCCCAAACGACCAAAAACCCCTTAATGTTACCCTGGGCAGACTTTAAAGCAGAAATATCCCCCCTTACGCCCGCAGGGCATATATTCTCCTTTCCCGTAAGGGGAATCTCTTTAGAAAAGGTGAATATTTAAGTTCAGGGGAACAAACCCCCTGTGCCCCATTAGTGTAAAATAAAAAAGGGGGACCCCTTTATATCGTTTTTTCATTAAAGGGGAAAGGGGCACTGTTTTTTGAAAAGGTTCAAAAGGGCCCCTTTAAAGATTCCCTGAAACAAAAATTGAAATGGAGTTTATTTCATCCTTCGTCCCCATATCTTAAGAAAAATTTTGGGCCACTCTTTCTGTTTTCAAAAGTATCCAAAATTAGCCTTTTTAATTAGCAAGGAATCAATGTAACTGATGTACATCTATTTATATGAAATTAAATTTTGGTTGATATCTTCTCGTTTTTGGGTGGGTGGGGGGCCCGTTTCAAATTTAAAGATTTCTATAAAAAACGCCTGCCTGTCAAACTCTAAAGGGGTAAGGATAAATCTGTCCGTCTTTGGCAATAAGGTTCTTTCTCTGTGTAGCTCCCAAAACCCTTTTTTGTTCAATAGCATCCCCATAATTTGTGCAGAGAAAATAGTATGTCCCCCAAAAACAGGGGAAATTTTTTACTGGGGATGGTTTGAATGAGGCAGGGGCAAAAGGTTTTCCATTGACAGGGATACAGCCCAGTACTGATACCCCCATTTTTTTAAAAGGGGTGGAGAGAGGGTAGAAAATTTTGGGCGTATCGACCGCAAAAGGCCCGTTATTTGCAAAAAGGGTCAGCCCTTTCCAGATCAGGTAACTGACCCGGGTCTACGGACCCACAAAAACTTTGTAATAGTATTTTAAACAATTACCAGCTGGGGATTTGTGTTTGTTTTAGTTTGATTTTAATAGATGAAGAAGTTAAAAATTTAGTGTTTTAATGTTCCCGTTTTGAAATTTCTTAAAGGGAGGTTTTGATGGTTGTTTTTTAAAAGGGGTTGGATGAATCTTTCTGCTTCTCAGGGTCTCCTTGTGAAGGGAAACATCCATTTGATGTTTTTAACAGACCCCTTTGAAAAAAATTTTGTTGTTGCTGATTTTTGGTTATGGTTTGACGAGTTTTTTACACTATTCATCTATAATGCTGAATTTTTTGCCCAAATTTTCACTCCTTCAGGTGATGAATCTTTTTATCTAAAATTAGCCTTGATCATCTTGGGTTGTAAGGCGAATAAACTATTTCATATTAAGGGGTCATTGCGTCTTCTATGATAGACTGGCCCTTAGGGGGTTTCCCAATTTAAAAACCCTTTTCCCCACCCTAGTTTGCAAAAATCTGCATTGAAAGATGGACTTCAAATGTTTCAATTTTGCGAAGCCCTTCGGTTTACAACTGCCCCTCACCTTTTAGAGGCAATCAATTCTATCCTTGTTTTAGCTTTAGGGAAACATGCTGTCCCTTACTTTGATTTGGTAAAATACTCCAAGTTATTTTAAAACTCTCGCTCTTTTTGATGAAATGCTTGATCTGTTAGCACAACCTAATTTAGACTTAAAAGTGGCTTCTAAACTTAACTTAATTTTTGGCTTCTTAATTACCCCCAAGGCTCTCGCTAAACCCGGAGAAAGGGCCCAGGCCTCTCAGGGTGCACCTCCCCACAACGGGTTCGCAGGTTCGGGCCAAATTTTTGGGTGCCCAGGTTTTTTTCCGAGCATGTGGAAATTAGCCCTGTTTGGTGGCACCGTTACTAACTATTACGGGAAAGATGGGAAATTCTTTTGGGAAAACCTCAAAATAGGTTAGTTACAGTCCCCGTTTACTAACCTGATTTTGAAAAACCTTTTAAGTTCATTTAGATGCTTCTGACTCCTTGGTTCATGCCCCATGCAAGGGGATGGAAAAAAATATCCCACAAACAGTTGCTTTCACTCCAGGAAAATTACGTGATTCTGAAAGCAATTTTCCTTAATGACTTAGAACCCCTTTCGGTCGTTAAAGGGGGTATGTAAATTTAAAGCCATTTTATGGCCCGCCCTTTCATTATTTTATACCGCCATCGTCCTTTGATTCATGTGTTCAGACAAAAACCCACCAATCATTGAATGACTAGGTGGAGTCACAGCGCTTCTTAACTACTTATAAAAACAAGCCCGGAGTTTCCACCACTTCCTGACTTCTTAGTCATAAGGGTTTTTGTCATAGGTTTGGATTTTTGATCCCACAATCGGAAGCACAAAACCCAAAGCCCCTGTGGAAGACTCATTAATTATTTGAAAAAAAGGGACACCTGGAGACGATTCCTCTCTCGTTGGACAAAATTTTAAAATTTTATTCTCTTGTACCCCAATCGCGTTCTTCCGGAAATTTTCCACAACTCGTAAATTCCACGATCGTTGCAAAAGGGGGTCCTTAATTCGTTTTTGGTGAAAAATCCTGCCCATCCTGGTATTTTCCGTACATATTTTAGCTTAAGTTTTGGTAGAGAGGTCAGAAATTTGTACGCAGCAGTGAATTCAAAGGGAAGGGTGTGGTTTTTTTGGCAAAAAATTTTCTTGCATCCATGCCCGGGTTCTCAGTCTCTCGAGCGAGGGTCTGTGATCTAATTGATATGGTTACTTCTGCTCGGGTCATCAGGTGTTCTCGTAAAAATATATTTATTTTCAGATTTTTGAATGATAACCCCGATCGATATAGTGCCTCGAATCTGACACTATATTTTGTCCTCCCAGGGCGATAAAAGACAACGATGGCGAATTTGTTAACAGTTTGTTTCAAACAGGTGTGTGAGATCCTGAAGGTAAAAACATGCATACCACGAGTTATCATCCTAAAGGGAAATGGTATGGCGGACAGAGTAAACAGAGTGGTAAAGGATTCTTTGACTATAATGGTGAGGCAACATCCACAAGACTGGGCAAAACGTTACTTTATGTATGTCTCGCCTTGAATACTGCAATACACAGGAGTGCAATTTCAAACCCCTTTGCATCTATTACGGGGTATGATAACTTTTTTTCCAGCCATGTTGAGAAATTACCGGGATCTGGATGAGGATGCTGCGAGAATGCTACGCATGAGACTGCACGAGGCCCGCGAGGCTGCTGCCAAATCCACCGGAATTCCAGGAGATGGGCTCGCAAACGATAACAAGGTGAGGCAGAAGTTCAGTCCGAGGCATTTGGGGGCCAATTAATTATTTTCATTCAGGACCCCTACACACCACAAGGAGTTTGCAGTGCCACATAAACCAGCGGGAAAGACTAGAATTCCCGGAAGCACCGAGGGATGATCAGACGGAGGATGGCCAAGATAAACCCCTGCCGAAAGAGATTCTCTGACGGAGAAGCTAAAGATTTAGTGTACCTGGTCCCTCTGGGCTTGCACGACCGCAGGATGGATCAGCTACCGATGACAATGGGTAGTATGCACTCCAGGCAGAGGGTTTTAAGTTTCGTTCATTATGGGGAGTTGTTCTTCAGGTTGAGCCAAGGTCTCTTGCACCTTGCACAAATCAATTCCAAAATAAACCTTACTGAAAAAACTTCCTTTATTACGTCATTCCTGGTTGTGCCTGGTAGCAGGGTGCATCATCTGAGTTATTCTCATAAGCTTTACAGCATCAAGTGGCCAGATTATTTCATAGCACACCAACCCTGGGTTTGCTGCGCTTGCAGGGGGAGGAGTTGTCCATGGTCATTGTGGGGGTGGGGGATGAGGAACTGAAATTTTAATTTGTATGAATTCTACAAATTTACAAAGAACTAGCTCTCTCCCTGACGACCTATGCAATCCCCTGGCCATTTCTCTGGAACATCACATGTCATTCTGGAACCTTTTCAGCTTACAAAGGGCAAGAATGGGAATCACAATAGTTCCCCCGGGTTCCTAAACAAGGTAAGAAAAAAGTCCCCCTCAACCCTTTAAAGGGAAAATCATATCTGATAAATATGAAAGTATCTCATCCCATAAGTACTTAGTATGAAGACCTTGGTGTATCAGTCATGTATCTTGATATTTTTTAAGTACATCGTAAGATAGCTGTGGTGTCGCATGATCCTCACATCACCCCACAGCGAGATGGTAGCCTGATATTTAAAGGCTTCGTTACCAGATGAGAGTGACCATCTATGTGTTATATGCGACATTCCGGGGGCCCCAAAATTTTCATGTTCTTCTCATAAAACAGTGATCAGTGAAAGGAAATGCCCTTTTCCCGAGGCCTAAATGAGGTATTCTGAGGAGAAACTGTTAGGGCATAAAACATTTTTTTAAATTAATGGTTTGGAGCAGTCAACACCAGCTCCCTTTCTAATTTTTGAAAGGTTAGTCCTTCCAGAATTAGTTAAGTTGGCATGGTACCATCTCAAGGTAAAGCCATATGTCCCAACCCTATGTGGTGTTTTCCACTACCAGGGTTTTTGGCAGGGACCCAACTCTTGCCGTTTAAGAAAAATGGACATCAAAAAGTGTGTGTAAAGTGTGGAGCGACAGGACTTTAAGGAGATGACAACTGTCTAGGTCCAATATGCTGTTACCATTTCTTCAAACCAATGTAAATGTACCAATTTGAAAAAAAGTACTTTTTGGCTGTTTGATGTATTTAACCACAACTTCTGATTCCCCTTGTTGAATCCATGATGAGGTGGTGGTGTGTGTGTGTGGGGGGGGAGGGTGAAGACTTCTTTTTTGTAAGAACTGCCTCTTCCCCTGATGATCTACATAATCCCATAGAGGTTACCTGTTGTCACTATGGAAGATTTCCAGGTTCCATGGGGCAAGAATGGACCAGAAGGAGAAGAGTCCTCAATCTGTCAAAGGGAAAACTTACCTTTGTTATACAAGAAATAACTTTTGGTTGAGACCATTCATCGCATATCCATCATGGATCTTGATATATAATATCAATATTTGAGATGTGTCAACGTGATCCTTGGATGGTGTCAAAGTTTGGTTCCGGATGAGAGTGACCTTTGAATAGATGACATTCCTTGGGCACAAGTGTCAGGTTCTCTCAAAAAACAGTACAAGGGTATTCTAGAGAGAAACAAAGGTAAGGAATTAAAGTAGTATCAGAAAATCAGTTTAAGAAGTTGGTGTGGAGTAATTAACACCAGGGTTTTTTTTTCTAATTTTTGAAGGGATTAGTTTTTCCAGAATTGGTTAAATTGGCATGGTACCACCTCAAGTTTAAGCCATGTTGCCCAACCCTGTGCCTTGTTTTCCCCTGCCAGGGGTTTGGGCACAGAACTTACTTTGGCTGTCTTAGGAGAAACTGATTACTAAGACTATATGTGAGGTTTTACTGCAACAGGTTTATCAAGGAAATGACAACTGTCCAGGTCACAGGTACACTGCAAAGCTCATGAAACTTCTTCAAGGCAGTGTAAAAAGAAACAATTGAAAAGTGGTGCGGTAATTAGGAAAAGAAGAAAGTTTCCCAGGAGAAAAATGTTGCACAGCCAGGTAAAGTCATCTGGATCAGTTCTAGCCTTCAAATCATCCTTTAACTTTTCCCAAAAATTTTGGACCACTCACTCTAGCACAATTGACTACAGTCCTCAAAGGAAACTTTGGATATAGAATTGCCTCTGGTGAGTTTTTCCAACAGAAATGGAGTAGGAGTGGGTGTATTGAGGGGATTCTCCCAAAGGTCTTTAGAGTCATCAACAAGGCTCCATGGCTCACAATGACTGCTCCAGCTCTGCCACACCAGGGTGCCCCGATCAAAGCCCCCCAAAAGTCCACCCTTCCCCCCCC
>NW_023659076.1:0-12500 GCF_015228065.2 Penaeus monodon
TAAATTAATATAAGAAAGGAAAAAAAGGAAATTAATGTTTTTGGAAAAATTGCAGCCCACGCGTTTTTTTTTTGATTTTTTTTTAATTTTTTATTTTCAAAAAAAACCCCAGGAAGAAAAAGGGCAGCAGACATCATCAATTTTTTAAAAAACACCCAAAAAAAGGGACCGTAAAACACATATATATAAATATCTATATCTATATCTATCTATCTATCTATCTATCTATATATGTCTGTCTGTCTGTCTGTAAGTATATTGTATGTATGTATGTATGTATGTATGTATGTATGTATACATATGTATGCATATATATATATATATATATATATATATATATATATATATAAATACATATGTATACAGTATCATATTATACACAAAAGTATTTAATTATGTGTATATGTATATATATATAATAATATATAATATTATATATATATATATATATATATATATATATATATATATATATATATGCATACATATGTATACATACATACATGCATACATACAAACATACATACATACATACATATATACTTACAGCCCAGACAGACAGACATATATAGATAGATAGATAGATAGATAGATATAGATATAGATATTTATATATTTGTATACGTGTGTGTTTACTTGATGTCTGCGCGCTCTTTCTCTCTTCCTTGGTTAGTGTATCTGAATGAATAAAAAACTAATTAGAACTGTAAGAGATGCAAAAATAACGCCGTGCAGTGCTGCATAGATTTTATTCCTTTATATAGAATCATATAACTTCACTTTTTTTCTGCTTGTGCTCTGATATTAATAATTAAAAACAAACACATCTATATTTTCACCGGCGTATGTGAACGAAGCGCTCGCGAATGTAAACAACAAGATACATGTGGAAGCGGTTCCATGTGACGCTTCCCTTTATGCATGCAGTTGTTGATTTATTACGCTGTTTTTATATACGACGCTTGAATTTGGGTAGAAATTGTTTCTGTGAGTAAACGGAAAACATGGAGATCCAGCTTGCATGTGAACTTCCTCGAGTCCAGAATATGGTTCATGTTCAAGGCTCTGCGAACCCAAAGACTTGTCACTCCAGGTGAAGTGATTTATCAAGATACAAGTTTTATGAGGTAAGTTTTTAAGGAGAGACGAAGCCTCTAGATTAACGCTATTGTTTAGTTTCAACAGCCATTCAACTTCACTTTTATTATTCTTTGTTTCAGTCATTTACTCTGGCAGTTATTTGTTATCAAGAGCGATGTACCCTCCAGAGTCATGCGAACGCAAAATCCAAACCTAACCTTTCCTAACTTCTATTTATCGCCTAGACAGGGGAAAACCCCCTTGTACCACCCATATTCGTGCCAATTTATACAAAATGCGACATTCAGAACTCTGGCTGTGTGAGGGCTTGGTCTCTGACGGTGATATGCAATTAATATTTTCATCATTTTGTGGTAAATATGAAGCTGGAACACGTGTACCTGTGTTTGTTACTCTATTATTATGATCTATGAGATGATAGTGTTAGTTTCCTATATCTTAGTGCGTTGCTTTCTGTAACATTAACCACTCTTTAAAATTTGTGAATCTCTAATTGTTTTTCATTCAAATTATATGAATAAAAGTATTGCTAACTGTATATGAAGTGACTGCACCAGCTACTCCTTGGAAATCCACAAACATTGCCATATGACAAAAAAGCCAATAATGGTTAAGTTTCATCCAGCCATCTTTAATAAGGGTAATCGTAAGGGTCAAATTTCATCCAGCCAACTATTATATGGATAAAAATATATTCTAACAACATAGCATATAAATTTAAGAAACTTATATTCTATGTACTTCTATTGCAAGTAAAAAAATAGTTAATTGACATACAAGTGTCGAGAGCCCTAAATGAAAAACTCAAAACTTTTAACTCGGAGGCTTTACCTTTAGGAACCCATCTGATTGCCTAATTTCCATATCAGGGCTCTGCCCTTGGACACCCACTTGTTTGCTGTGGACTTACTCTCTACAGTGTGGGCTGCAACCTATTTTCCTAATTTGTGACATTATTCTCTACCTGCACAGATTATTTCATATGTCAGTGAGTGTAGTTTTTTCCTTTTCTTTTTCCCTTTTTGTTCTATCCATTACAGGCAAAGTTTACTGTGTACCATAAAGCTGTATGAAACTGAAACTATATCCATTATTTCTTATATCAGTAAAGGGTATTAGCAGTAGCTCTTTAACTTTAATGTGCTTTGATACCCAAACTGCAATCAAGTTACTTAGATATGAAGAAGGTGATGTTTCCTTCAACTAGAATAAGTTATAATGCAAGGCAGAAAAGAAGAAAAAATGAGATTTAGTTGATGTTTGCAGTTGTAATTAATTCCTTCTAAAGTCTATCCATTCATATTTTGGCTTGGAGGTGAAAATTCCAACACTTGATGTGTAAAGTGTAAAGCTGTTTGATTCAGGATTGCCAGATTGTGAAATTTTAAATTGTTAAGGATAGCCAAATTAACCTGCCAGTTTCTAAATAACTAACTCTTTCAGCTTTGAGATGTAGGCAGAGGGGGTCAGACTACATCAGAGTTAAAGATAATTAATATCTCCATTTGCTTATTTAGGGGTCATGGCACTTACATGGAAGAAGGAGTTCAGGTTGCATCAGTTGCAGGATATGTAACCCGAGTTAATCGTCTCATCACTGTCACCCCCCTGCGGCAAGTGTATCAAGGCAAGTGATGTAATAAACTTATTCTCTTAATTCTGTTTATTTGAATTAAGTCTAATTTTAATTCTGTAAGGTATTATTTTTTAATGCAGCTCTGTAAAATATTGTATTGTATATTTTTTCTATTTCTTTAACATGATTATTTGCATTATGTTTCATTGTTGTTTATCTATTCATTCGTAGAAATCTATCTTTGCTATATAATTACAATGGCTGTTGTTGGTTATGCTGTATCAGATATCTGTCCTGTAGATTCTAGAAAATGTTTCATGAGCCTCCTTTTTCTGCCACCTTTTTATTTGTATAATTGTCATTTTTTCTTTCCAATCTCTGTAGTGTATATTGTAAGTGATATGATTATTGAGATATTCTGCTATGTGATATTGTTGGGGATTTTGGTATTTATAAAAGGTGATTGCAATATCTTTCAGATGATGTCAGATATGTTTCTTTGTTATTAATACGTCTTCATTAAAAAAAAGGGACCTTTGTTCTTAGCTTGGTTTGATAATTGGGCTTAAATTTTTAATGTCAATTTTGGAACAAAAGTCTTGTAACATACCATTCCACAGTGTGGAATCTGAGATATGTATTAATGATTAAAGTGTGACTTGTTTTGACAGTTCATTATTAAGATCAGGATTTTTTTATTTTAAAATTTATTTATTTATTTTATTTATTTATTTTTTCTTTCTTTCTTTTTTTCTTTTACATGTTTATGTGGATGTTTCTGCTGCATTATAGGTTTATGATTTGGTGAAAGCTATTTTAAAAGCTTAATTTTCCTGTATTAGTATGTAGTACAATTGTCTGATTGAAATAATTTGTTAGGTTGATAGATTGAATCTGAACTATTTTTTGAGAATAACTTGTTGCCTTTCTTTGCTACACCCTCTTAAATTCAAGTAGAAAAGGTTTTATTATTTTTTATTCAGCATTATCTTTAAATTATGGATTGTTCCCATTACTTTGTACAATTTGATGATTCTTCTTTTATGTTACTCTACAGTTCATTCACGAGCCCAGCATTTTGAATTCCACATTTCATCTTTGATATCAGAGAATGTTTGAACTGCAGATAGTGTAATGCTATTTGATTCTTTTAATTTTTTATTAATTTTTCATTAATATTTGGTTGCAGGTGCTGTTGGTGACACTATTGTTGGACGTATCACACAGGTTCAGACTAACAGATGGAAAGTAGATGTTAATTCCAGGCTGGATGCTGAGCTTCGACTGTCAAACATTCAGTTACCAGGAGGAGAGCAAGTATGAAGTCTTCTGGGAGTTTACTTTTACTGTGCATAATGCATATTTACAAGTTAACTGAAGGTGGTCTCATTCCTTAAACTATTTGCAGCTGAATCATGTTCCTGAAACTTTAGTGTATGAACACTCACATGTGATATCAAGACTCCTTGCCTCCTGTTTGCAATGCTGTAGATAGGCATTTGCTGTTTGGGCTTTTTCTGAGTTCCACATTTGACATTTATTTGTTATAATGTATCAAAATGATAATAAACTATTTTGATTGAGCAGACTCCATATTATCTGTCCAGGTAGTTTATACTCTGTGAAATAACAGTAACAGTAACTTGCTATATGTTATTTATTTTATTTTTTATATTTTCTGTAGTGTTAAATTTCTGAACACACCTTATACTGGTAATGGAAGACAGGAATAAGTTTCTGGACATTATGCCTTCCTGGAAACGGCCCTCTCCCAGGCATGGTTTTATAGCTGGTAAACTTTGCCCTCGCAGACTGATGGAAATCTTGCAGTAACTTACAAGCAAACCCCTTCCTGAAAGTCTGCAGAGTCGATCTCATTCAAGCACTTTGTGCACTTATAATGACACTCATCCAACATTTGGCAACAGTTGGCTATGACAAAATGTTCCTATCAGCTGCTCCTTGTCCAATTTTTTTCTTGGAAATGTCTATCACCTGGATTCATTGAGTTAATAAATTATTAAGCTTGCTAGGTTTCTAAGTTACTGGAAAGTTTCCAACTTATGCTAGCTGTGTGTACATGTAATTGTTTTTCCTTCTTTTAGCGTCGTAGTAATTTGGAGGATGAACGTGCATGAGAGGATTCTACGGGGAAAGGGGACCTTGTCTGTGTTGAAGTTCAAAAGATTAGTGATGATGGATTGTTAAGATTGGCTGCTCGTAGCATCAAATATGGAAAGGTATTGTGATGAGATTTCATGTCATTAGTTTCATTCATAGATAAATATAACACTGTCTAACTCTTCCATTAACAAAGTAAAAAAAAAGACTTACTTGTATGTAGAGATAATATGGGGTTTTCAGTAATGTCATGTAAGTGACATTACTGCAGTGATTTTGTTTTACTATTCATTTTATGAATTGGGTTTGGTTATTTGATCTAAGATATATTTTTCTTCCTGTAGCTATCACAAGGAACACTCCTAGCTGTATCACCATCACTTATTGTCCAAGACAAGCGAGAATGCATGACCTCCCTTGTGGTGCCCGAGTTGTGTTTGGAGCTAATGGATATGTGTATATTACTCCAACAGTACCACAAGAACAAGCATCACTTACACTGTCAACTTTGAAGAGGGATAATCCACATGATTAATTGTGCATATTATAAGTCACATAGTACATGAATATTGTGTAAAATATTAGAAAAAAAATCTGTAGATTTAAAACCAAATTTGTTTCATATTTCGAGGAGTCTTTGAGAGAGAGAGTATTTACCTATCATGATCTTGAGATATTATTGAATATTGTTTTCATTAAACAAAAATGCACATTGTATTTTTTCATAGGAATTCATTTAGTAAGGGATCTCATATCCCAGAAAAAGTAATAACAGAATATGAAGAACCTCTGTCTGTTTTGAGTTTGGCTGAATTTGTGTTCATTTTAGGAT
Organism: Penaeus monodon; assembly: GCF_015228065.2. Classification (NCBI taxonomy): domain Eukaryota; kingdom Metazoa; phylum Arthropoda; class Malacostraca; order Decapoda; family Penaeidae; genus Penaeus; species Penaeus monodon. The sequence goes on from NW_023659076.1 coordinate 5,631, forward strand.
ATCTTTCAATAATATTTAATATTTATATTGATCTTCTGATTAAAATGTGCATTTGTAGGAAAAATTGAAATGATGCTTCTATGAAAAATGTAAATTGATAAAAACTAATTTTTACCATATATACTCTTTTTCTAATCAAAGATTTGCATAGATTTACTTCAGTAACTGGCAATGAAAAGAGACATTGCACTATTTTCAAGAAACCTGCTAAGCTTAGATTTATAATAATAATAGTGAGATGCTCTTTGATATACTTAGCTCATAGAAATCGTAATTTAACTTTTTATGAATTCCAAACAGGTCCCAGTTGATATTCGTAAACAATTGGACGTCTTCGGAACTGCATCAAGCTCTTAGCAATACATTCTATCATGATATCCCCAACAAGTGTAACATCTGCATTTGATATATCTATTGATCAGGAATATGAAGTAAGTCCTACCACACCTCTGCAAAGTTTGATAATAAATTAGATCAGTAGTTTGCAACCATGGGTCACAAAGCCCCCATGGAAATATGTGGCTAATTTTCAAGGCATCAAAACTTATATCAAGATATACCATGAAGACATAACATATTTAGATTAATAAAGCTTATACAGATTGCAGATTTCTTTCTTTTCTTTTCTTTGTTGTGACTGCTTAGGTGGTATGAGAACAGGACATTAAGTAGAAAAAGGTAGTGAACCACTGAATTACACACTATGTGTGCATTTCAGATATACACATTTTCAAAAATACCAAGTTTAGTAGTCTAATCCTATGAGAAAAGCGTTTCTAGTATGAATTGAAATGAGCCTTTATATGATATAAAGGCCAACAGGATTACAGTTTAACTTCTTTAATTTATTCCTTTGGAAGTCTTACTCTTTCTTTTAATTTTTCTTTGTTATTCTTTCAAAACTAGTAGAGATGGGGTGGTTTTCTATTGGACAACATTAAATTGTATATACTTATTTTGTTTAAAAATGGTATATGATAAGCATATGTCAACTGCTTTTGCAAGTCTTAATCTATTGTGCTTTGCCTTTGTATTTGGACTTTATAAGATGTAATTAGATAATTTTAGATATATTTGGGGGGTTGAAAGTGAAAAAGAATATAGTATAGATATAATATTTCATATGGGTAATTACATTACCAAGTGTAATAATAGAGAATCAGCATTAATGTATATTCATTCCATTAGCTTGTGGTACACTAGTGTTTAAGTTCTTATGCACAGATTTAGTATATGTTTCATATTTGGTTATTGTAAGGCTTTTTGTGTGGGCCTAAATGCAAATGGTAATATTTTTCATTCAGGTATTTTCATATAAATGGACCAGAAATTGGGGTGTGAAAACCACTATGTAAATTATATTTTGCATATATTTAGATATTTTTACATTTTAATGATGTATATTTTTATTTTTTCAGATAAAGGATTTGCTAAAACCAGACGTTATGCAGGATGTTGCTATGGCAAAAGTTCAGAGCTGAACGAGTAGATTAGTTTTGTATGTACTGAGGAAAAATAATATCAGAAAACTGCTTTTTTAAAATTATTATCCTGTCATCACCTGATATATAGCCATTAATAATTTTATTTTATGCTCATTATTCTGACGTTTGTAGTAATGACCCTGTTTCAGTATTACATTTACCTTACAGTCGCCACACAAGAATACATGTCAATATGCAATCAGATTTTTTGCCACATTATGCAATACCATCATCATTATTTACAGATACTAACCAGCGCAAGAAAGTTTTGAAAAAGTTCTAGTTGGAATTTGAGGGGTTTTAGCTATACAGTATTTTGTAATGTAAGAGAAATGTGTGGTAATTAAAATTTAATGTTTTTTTTGTTATCAGTCACTGTTTATGCTTAAAGTTACAGGTTTATCACAGTATTAGTAACTATACTATTTTAGTGTCTATATTTCTGTTTGTTACAATTAAAAGCACTATTGATGAGTAGAAAGTAAACCATATAATTTTGGAAGGTGACATTACATCTTGAAAATAGTTTGAAAGCAATAAAAATTTCACCAGTGCATGCAATCCAGTACAAAGTAACAGCATAGAAGAAAAAAATATAATATTCACAAAATTGTTGTCAGGTCTTGTGACATCGAGACACCTGCCTTCCAGGCCTTTGTAATGTATTTTCACTAACACCTGTTTTATTTTACAAGTAATCCATATTAAGGTGGTTAGTGTGGCTATTTTACATATTGGCATATTAATATCCAAATTTATATGATGGTGCTGAAATTCAGCACATATAAAATAAACATCCTGTATGCCTTACCCTTTCCTTATCTCTTCCTCCCTAAACTGCAACCTGTATAGTAAATCATGGTCAACATACCTCAGCCTGTATAGGGCTAAATGAAAAAATAGCTGAATTTTAACCACTATTTACACCGGGAAATCTGAACACCCATTATTTGCTAATTCTGTAATGTTAGTCTTTCACTCACTGTTTGTTTGTTTGTTTTCTCTCCTATTATTATTATTATTATTATTATTATTATTATTATTATTATCATTATTATTTTTATTATTATTATTATTATTTTTAAATTATTATTATTTTCATCACAATACTGTATTTATTATTTTTACCATTATTGTTATTATCATTATCATCTTTATTATTGTTCCCATCATCATCAACATTATCATCACTATTTTTTTTATTACTAATAATTATCTATTTATTTTTCTATTGTAGTCCTGAGACAGGGAAAATCCGTAAAGATTATTGGGCAAATAGCAAACCTGTTTACTGATGCTGAAAGTGCGGGTGAAATGCGACTGGGGCCTATATAACTTCTTTTTGTGAATTAGGAGTGAGAGAAGGCTTTGTTCTTGTGCCAATACTTATCATCACTTTTCAACAGTTATTGTGGTGCAACACTGGGCACTATCTAGGTCACTGAGCTTGCCCTTTTGCTGATTCTGTCTAAGTCTTCCAGCCCTTGAGCACTTTATGTATTTACTAATGAAGAAAAGACTGAGTCTAGAGGTCTCTTAGACCAAGACCAAGATCCAAGTTTTTGGGGGGCCTGCTAGGATAACCTGTCCAGTCAGTATGCAACCTGCTGCAGGGATTTGGAAGTATACATACAGTTTTAAAAATACCATGGTATATAGTTCATCATCAGATACAGCTGGTAGGAATACATGCCCGAATCCAGCCAACGGTTATACTGTGAGATTGGTTTTGAGACCTGTGCCAGCTCAGGCTATATTGGCACTGGCTTGAGTCTCCAAGGACGATTTTTCTCTCACCAGGTCAGAGACAAACCCTGGGGGGAGGCAAATAGGATGAAAAAGGGAAGAGATGAGCTAGAGATGAGCCAAGGCTCTGCCTGTTGTTATGGGGGGCTACATAGGTGGATACAGTCCTTAAACTTTATCCCCCATGATTGACTTCAGTGGGTTATCATAAACTCCGTAAAATTTATTTTGGTAGTGTTATCCAAAAACCCAATTTTATTCTATGGATCTGGCGTATTTACAGTGATGCCCGCCCCCAATCCTCTGTTCATTGTTGCCTGGGGGGCATAGGAGGCAGAGACTGAGGGCCAATGCAGGGATCATAGTCCATAGTCCCCATAACAATATAAAAAACGGGTTGAAAAAAAAGGGCAACATAAAAGAACATCCATTTTTGCACATTTGTTTTGCTTAAAATCCTTCAAACCACCAATGTGCCAGACAACATATCATACAGAATAAGTAACACTAGTCAGCTAGATAAACATCCTAATAATCCAGGGGTCTGCTCACTTCTAAAAAGCTAAACACTCATCACCCGGGGGCTTATCCTTTATATTAGTGGTTCCAGGCACCTGTGATGAGGTCATACCCTAATTCACTTTATTGTGAATATTAAGAGTGCATGGACAGTATTTTAAAATTAAGTTTAAGAATGAAAGGGAAACAATAAAACCATGCCAAATGAATTAAAAGAGGCAAGTACAAAAAAGTGAAAAAGGGAAAATCAAAGGTAAGGTGAATTATTTGAAGAGGAAAGGCGAGAGTAAGGAACCCCCCCCCCCCCTAACCTTTATCGTTGTTGTCGGGGAGGGGGGGGGTCGGGAAACGGAAACAGGCCCAATGTGGCGGTCACCCTTGTCTTAGATCTCAGTCCTCGTCTAAACTAGTTTTCCCATGGCCTTTTTTTCCCCCTTTCATTTTCTTTTCTTCTTCATCCCTTCTGTCTATTAACCCTTATCGTCAAGTCATTTTTACCCCCACCCTCTCGCTCTATATTAAAAATGCCGGTAATGACCTTGGATGTTGACGCGGCAGGTTTCTTTCAATAAATAATTTAAGGGGTAGAACTAGTGTTAGGTTTACATGTAGATGTAGAACACGGTATAAAGGATATAAAATGCTTATTCTCTTTATAATATACATACGAAGAAAACAGCAAAACCACGTCGTTTTTTATTATTATTGTTACTACTATTATTATTACTACCATTATTATTATCATTATTATTTTTTGTTGTTGTTGTTTTTTTGTTGTTATTGTTATTATTATTATTATTATTATTATTATTATTATTTTTTATTATTATTATTATTATTTTCATTATCATTTTTATTATTTTATCGATATTACTAGTAGCAACAGAATTACCTTATTGAAAATATTATTGCCCTCGTGATAGAAAGGTCGTCTATACGAGTAAAAAATAGTGCAAGAGCAAAAGCAGTGGAAAAAAAAAGGCTAATCTATATGCGCGTATTTGATCGCCCCCTGGCGCCGCAACAGAGACGCCAGGCCAAGGAAAAAACACCGACTTATTCTGTTGCGTGTCCATGCGAATGGTATATAGGTTCGACAATGGGTATTTGGTTTGGAATGGTGCAATGAAGAGGAAATGAAAGAAATGGAGACGCTCGTGGAAACTCCTTCAGCATTATGATATAGACTTTCGGGCTGAGTGATCACGTATCAAGTTCGGAAATGTCGGCAATATTCAGAAACTTTCTTTTTCGTTTGTAGAATGTCAGGGAAGAACGTAAAAGGGTTTTTCCCATGACAATTAAGGGGTGATAGTGATAATGATACTAATAAAAAGGATAATGATAATGGTGATGATAATAATAAGAGTAAAAATGATGATGCTAATGATTGCGTTGATAATGGTAATAACAATGATTATATTGATAATAATTATAATGTTGACGTAATGATGAAAAAAAGTAATAACAATGATAATAATAAGTAAGATGATAGACACATGAACTGTGAAATAGCCGAATTTACACTATATATATATAATATATATAAAATTATATATATATATATAAAATATATATATTATATATATATATATATTATATAATATATATAATAAAATATAGACATATATATATATATATATATAAAATATATATATATATATATATAACATATATATATATATATAATATATATATATATATATCTATATAAAATTATATATATATATATAATTATATATATATATATTATATATATATACATTCTTGGGGCCGCGGTGGCCGAATGGTTAGAGCGTCGGACCCCAGACGTCACGACGGCAAATCTGATTTTCGAGGGTTCGAGTCACCGGCCGGCGCATTGTTTTTCCTTGGCAAGGAACTTCACCTCGATTGCCTGCCTAGCCACTGGGTGGCCAAGCCAGCTCAATCAATGCCGGGAAAATAGAGATGGTGACTCGATAAAAACACCGGGGGGAGCAATGTCAAACCACCGCTCTAAATTGCTAAGGAAAATCATGGAAAGCCCATGATCGTCAAGGCCGCGGTGGCCGAATGGTTGGAGCGTCGGACTCAAAACTGTCACGACGGCAATCTAAATTTTCGAGGGTTCGGGTCACCGACCGCCGCGTTGTTCCCTTGGGCAAGGAACTTCACCTTGATTGCCTACCTAGCCACTGGGTGGCCAAGCCAGCCCAGTCAAGTGCTGGTCCCAGGCCCGGATAAATAGAGAGAATGATTACCAAAAAGGTACCCCCGGGCCAACTCTCCGTGGAAAGGACTGGGGACCCTACCAGTACTCACTCCAAAAGCATCACAACATGAAAACTATAATTAAGTATCATGCTGTGACCACGGCGGCTTCAGACATGAACCTACCGTTAAAAGAAGAAGAACATACATTCTTACATTCACTTTAAGATTATCAACAAAATAGCAGAGTAAGTCGTGTGATGAACGATGGATAACAGTCATTTGAACCCCTTTACCTGGCTCATACATACGTAAACTCACACGAGACCACACACACGTATTTTATTTGTAAAATAATGTATAAATTTACTAAGTTTTACTAAGTACATTAATGTAGTTTCTGATAAGTCAGGTAAGCGATTAAGGCTGTTGAATACAATCCCTGCGCTTATATCTGGTACTGTACACCCCTTTTTGATGAACAGTAGAAGGGGGAAATATGTGTATTTATTTTTTTCGTACTGCAGCTTGATTGGGTTGGTGCTTGAGTTTAAATATGATATACAGAATGGGATGAAACACTAAAACATGGCGCTGAAAATAAGTGTATGTTAAATAATTCTCACATACAAATATTTGGATAACTCTATCATATACACTGCGTCTTTTATCGAAAACGAGGGCTTTCTTTTATCTACTGCCATCGGTCACTGAAAAAGGGATTTGATTTGATATGGCTAAAATTATTTACAGTACAGTGTCATGCCCCGCAAAAAGCCAGTATAAGACGCTATAGCATCTATCCAAACTGGCTATGCTTCTTTTTTTGGGTCGAGGGCTGCCAGTCAAACATTTTATACATGCCTGAAGGGCTGTGCCATTGTGCTTACATTATTCACATATCATCTAGTTGGTAAAAAACAACTTT
>NW_023659076.1:20000-22237 GCF_015228065.2 Penaeus monodon
GTACTGGGAGGGTCCCCAGTTCCTTTCCGGAAATGCCGGTGGTACTTTTTAGGTAATCATTTCTCTATTTATCCGGCCTGGGACCAGCACTTGACTTGGGCTGGCTTGGCCACCCAGTGCTAGGTAGGCAATCAAGGTGAAGTTCCTTGCCCAAGGGAAAAACGCGGCGGTCGGGGACCGAACCCGAATTCAGATGCCGTCGTGACAGTTTTGGGGTCCGACGCTCCACCATTCGGGCCACCGCGGCTTGACGTCATTGGCTTTCCATGATTTTTCCTTAGCAAATTTTGAGCGGTGGTTGAAAATTGCTTTCCCCCCGGTGTTTTTATCGGTCACCATCTCTATTTACCCGGCATTGACCCTTTAGCTGGCTTGGCCACCCCGTGCTAGGCAGGCAATCGAGGTGAAAATTCCTTGCCCAAGGGAAACAATCCCGGGCCCGGGGACTCGAACCTCGAACTCGATTGCCGTCGTGACATCCCTTTAGTCCGACGCTCTAACCATTCGCCACCGCGGCCCAAAAATTTTATATTATATATATATTATTATATATATATATATTAATATATATATAATATATAATATATATATATATAATATATATATATAAAAAATTTGTCTATATTATATTATATATACTATTATATATTTATATATATTCTATATAAAATATATATATATATATATAATATATAATATTAATATATATATATATAATATATAATATTATAATATATTTAATATATATAGTGTAAATTCGGCCTATTTCAACAGTTCTGTGTCTATCATCTTTCTTATTATTACCCTTGTTATTACTTTTATCATCATTATCGTCAACATTTAATTATTTTCAATCAATCATTTTTATTACCATTTCAACGCAAACATTAGCATCATCATTTTTACTCTTATTATTATCATCACCATTATCATTATCCTTGTTATTAGTATCATTATCACTATCACCCTTAATTGTCATGAAACCTTTGACGTTTCTTCCTGACATTCTACAACGAAAAAGAAAGTTCTCTGATATTGCCGACATGTCCGAACTTGATACGTGATCATCAGTGAATGTCTATATCATAATGCTGAAGGAGTCCCACGAGCGTCTCCATTTCTTTCATTTCCTTTTCATTGCCCCATTCCAAACCAAATACCCATTGTCGAACCTATATACCATTCGCATGGACACGCAACAGAATAAGTCGGTGTTTTTTCCTTGGCCTGGCGTCTCTGTTTGCGGCGCCAGGGGACGATCAAATACGCGCATATAGATAGCCTTTTTTCCGACTGCTTTTTTGCTCTTGCTACTATTTGTTACTCGTATAGACTGACCTTTCTATCACGGGCAATAATTTTTCAAAAATTGGGAATTCTGTTGCTACTAGTAATATCGATAAAATAATAAAATGATAATGAAAAATAATAATAAAAATAATAATAATAAAAATAACACAACAACAACAACAACAATAATAATGATAATAATAATGGTAGTAATAATATAGTAGTAAAAATAATAATAATAAAGACGTGGTTTTGCTGTTTTTTTTCGTATGTATATTATAAAGAGAAAAGCATTTTATATCCTTTATACCGTGTTCTACATCTACATGAAAACCCAAAACTAGTTTCTACCCCTTAAAAATTATTTATTTTAAAGAAAACCCGCCGCGTCAACATCCAAGGTCATTACCGGCATTTCAATATAGAGCGAGAGGGTGGGGGTAAAAATGACTTTACGATAAGGATTAATAGACAGAAGGGGGTGAAGAAGAAAAAGAAATGAAAGGGGGAAGAAAAGGCATGCAAAACTAGTTTAGACGAGGACTGAGATCTAAGACAAGGGTGACCGCCCCATTGGGGCCCGTTTCCGTTTCCCGACCCCCCACCCACGACAACAACGATAAAGGATAGGGGGGGGGGGGTTCCTTACTCTCGCCCTTTTTCCCCTTCAAATATTCACCTTACCCTTTGATTTTCTCCTTTTTTTACTTTTGTACTTGCCTCTTTTAATTCATTTGGCATGGTTTTATTGTTCCTTTCATTCTTAAACTTAATTTTAAAATACTGTCCATGCACTCTTAAAATTCACAAAAAAGTGAATTATGGGTATGACCTCATCACAGGTGCCTGAACCACTAATATAAAGGATAAAGCCAGGCTGATGATGTTTTAGCTTATAAAGTGAGCACCTCTGGATTATAGGATGTTTTCTAGCTGACTAGTGTTAC
>NW_023659077.1:0-42500 GCF_015228065.2 Penaeus monodon
ATTAAAAATTTTTTATAAAGTAAAAATTAAGAATAAATACAAATTTGGATAATGTATAAAAAATTATTTTAAAAACGTTATTATTTTATTATTTTTTTTACTATTATTATTGTTGTGTCTTAGTATTTTGCCCCAAAAAAATATTCAAATAAATTGCAATAATAAAAAAAATTGCAATAAGATGATAAAAATTTAATAATGATGATAATGATGATTATAAGATATAATGATATAATATATTAAGATAATAAAGATTTTCATATAATGAAGTAAAAAAATTTCCAAAAAAAAAAAAAGGAAAGAAAAAATTCCAAAAGGGGAAAAAAAAAATTACGTTCCTTTTGGGGATTCCAAAAAAACGTTTTTTTATTTTTTAGAAATTTGGAATTATTTTTAAAAAGAAATAAATTAGAAAAAAATTTTTATAAAAAATTAAAAAAAAAAAATATAAAATTTTTTAAATTTGTATTTTTAAAAATTTTTATTATTATTATTATTTTATTTTTTATTATATTATTATTTTTTTTTTATTATTTTTTTAATTATTATTTTATATATTTTTAAAAAGTATATTTAAAAAATTATTTTTTGTAAAATAAAATAATAATTTTAAATTTTAAATTAATAAAATTGATGGAAAAAATTTTTGAATTTTTTTATAATTTAAATTTATTTTACTTTAGTATTATTAAAAAAAATTTTAAACTAATAATTAAAAAAGTTTTAAATATTTGTAATGATTAAAAATTTTTATAAATCATTTTTGATATATTTATTACTTATTTTTGTTTTTGGTTTTTTGATTTTTGAAAAATATATCATAACTAATAATGCAATAATAATAAAAATTCATAATGAAAGATAATAATTGCAAAAATATATAAAAGTAATAGAAAATTAAAAGAAAAAGGAAATAGAAATATGTTTGAATAACAAAGGGGTTTTTTTTATTTTATAAAAAAAAAAAAAAAAATTCCCCCCCCAAAAAAAAAAATAAACAAAATAAGGGTTTTTGAGATTAAAATTGATTTTTTAAAATTTTTTTTATTTTAAAAAAATTTTTTTAAAAAAATTAAAAAAATTTATTAATATTTCAATAATGATATAAAAAAAATAAAAGAAATTTTATAACATTTAATATTTTTTAAAATTATTATTATTTTTATATTTTTTTATTTTAATATTATTTATTTTATTTTTTATTAATATTTTAATTTTAGTATATTCAAAAAAACTATTAACTAATAATAAAAAATTTTAATTAAATAATAATTAATAATAAAAAAGTTATAAAATTTTTTTTATTTATTACTTTTTATTTTTTTTTATTGATGGATTTTTAAAACAAAAAAATTATCTAATAATTCAGTAATAAGATATATTAATAAAAATAAAAAATTTTTAAAAATTATATTTTTTATTTTTGGGGAATATTTTTATTTTTTAAGATTTTCAAATATAATAATAAAAAATATTTTTAAAAAAAAATGAAAAAATTCAATAAGGAAATATTATTATTAAAAAGAGTAAAATTTAAAAAGAGGGTTTTTTTTGTTAAAAATTAATTATAATATAAAAAAATTTTTAATATAAAATAAAAAAAAGGATAAAAAAATTAAAAGGAAAAAAAAATTAAAATATTTTTTAATTATAAAAATATTTTTTGTTTTTTTTATTTGGGAAAATTATAATAATAATAAAAATTTCCAAAATTTATTATCATCAAAAAAAAGGGAAAAAAATTTTATAATTTTGGAAAATTTTAAAAATTTATTATTTTATTATTTTTAATTTTTTTTTATTTTATTATTTTTTTTTTTATTTATTATTTTTTTTTTTAATTTTTTATAAAATTTTTAATTATTAGACATTAAAAAACTTTTTTTCTGTAAAAAAAAAAAAATAATAAAAAAATTTTTTATAAATTATAAAAAAAAAAAAATTTAAAAATTGTTATTATTTTTTTTTTTTTATTTTATATTATTATTAATAATATGATTTAAATTAAAAAAAATTTGATAAAGAATATAAGTAATAAGAAAAAAATATAAAAAATTAAAAATGTTTATTTTATTAAGTTAAATTAATGGAGCAAATTTTTTTTAAATATAACTTAATAATTCAAAATAATTCAAATTTTTTTTGATTAATAAATTTAATAATAAAATAGATTAATATATAAATTAAATTAATAGATAAAAAGTGATAAAAATATATAAAATAATTTTTTATTTTTTTTAAAAAAAAAAAAATATAAAAAAATTAAAAATAAAAAAAAATTAAATTTTTTTTAAGGGAAACCCCCAAAAACATTTTTATTTTTTGTATTTAATTATTAGGGTAAAAAATTTAATTTAAAATTGTTTAAACATAAAAATTTGTGGGGAGAATAAAAAATTTTATAACTTTAATAATTAAAATTTTTATTAATTTTAATTATTTTTATTATTTTTTTTTATTATTATTTTATTTTATATTTTTATTATTTTTTTTAAATTATATTTTTATTCAAAAAATAAAATAAAATAATTTTAATAAATTTTTATAATTTTTATGATTATTTTGTTTTTTTTTAAATTTTTTGGTATATTTAAATTTAAAAAAATTATAAATTTAACAGAAATTTTTAAAAAAATAAATTAAGAAATTAAAAAAAAAAAAAATCTTATTTTGTTTTAATTTTTTAAAATTTCTTTTTGGTTTTTGTATTTTGCAAAAAAAAAATATAATAAAATTCAAAATTGATAAAAATTTCAATAATGATGATAAAATGAAAAAAGATGAAATGGGGGAAAAATAATAAAATATTATAGATAATAAAAATTATATTAATTTTATAAATATTTTAAAAAAATTTTCCAAAAATTTTTTAAAAAAAAAAAAACATTAAAATCGAAAAAACCCAAAATTTGGGAAAATTTTTTTAAGTAAAAAATATTTTTTTGATTTTTTGGGGATTTTAAAATTTTTTTTTTTTAATGTAATAATTCAAATTGTATTAAATAAAATAAAGTAAAAGGGGAAAAAAAAATTTTGATAAAATTTTTAAATTTTTAAAAATTATTTATTATTTTATTTTTATTTTATTATATTTTATTTTTTTATTATTTATTAAATTTTTTTATTTATTTCTAATCATTGTATATTGAAAAAATCATTATTTGTAATAATAAAATAAAAATAAAAAAGATAAGATAAAAATAATAATGTGTGGTTTAAAAATTTTTTTTTATTATTTTTTTATTTTTAAAAATTTCAAATTTTTAGGAATTTGCAAATTTTTTGAAATAAAAATTCAGTTTGATCTTTTGATTGATTAAAAAAATTTTTTTAAAAAATTAATGTATTATTATTTTTATATTTTTAGTTTTGGGTTTTTAAATTTTGAAAATTTAAAAATAAAATTAATAATATTATAATTTAAAAATTTTATATTTTGATAAAATTAATATATTAAAATATAAAATTTAAAATTAAAATTTTTTCTTTTTTAATAAAGGAATTTGGCCAAAAAATAAAAAAGGGAAAAAAAAAATTCCCAAAAATAATAAGGGGAAAAAAAATTTGTTTTAGATTATAAAATACTTTTTTTTTCTTTGGTATTTCCCAATTATTATAATAGTAATAAATTTCCAAAATTTTTTAAAAACAATAAATGATAAAATTTTAAAAAAAATTTTGGAAACATTTGTTTATAAAAATTTTTATTTTTTTTTTTTTATTTTTATTAATATTTTTATTTTTTAAAATTTTAATTTTATTTTAAATTATTAATATTATTATTTAATATTATTTAATTATGATATGCCAAAAAATTATTATTGTAATAATAAAAAAAATAAAAATTAAGTTTTTAAAAATAAGATGGGTTATAATATTTTAAATTTTTAGAATTTTTAAATTTTTTAAGCGGAATAAGCAAAAAAATTTTATAACAAAAATTAAGTTTTCGATTTTGTGAAATTTTTTAAAAAAAATTAATTTTAAAAAAGTTATTTTTTTATATTGTTTTTTTTACAATTTTTGTTGTGGTTAAGATTTGAAAAATTATATATTAATATTAAAAATAAAATAAAATTAATAATATATAAAAATTTTAAATATTATAAAATATTTATAAAATTAAATATATAAAATTTTAATAAAGTAATAATGGAAAAAAATTATTATATGTTTAAAAACAAATTTGGATATAATAAAAAAAAAGGTTAAAAAATTAAAAGTTTAAAAAAAATCTAAAAATGCTTTTTTTAACCCAAAATTTTTTTCGTTTTTTTATTTCGGAATTAAAGGGGGAAAATTATAATAATTTTAAAATTTATTAAATTTAAAAAATTTTTTAAAATAAATTAAAGGTTTTTTAAAATTTTTAAATTTTAAATATTTTAAAAATTTTTTTTTTTTTTTTTTAATTATTTTTATTTTATTATTATTATTATTATTATTATTATTATTTTATATTAATATTTAACATTTTAAAAATTTAAAAAAACATTATATTGAATAATAACAATAATTAAAAAAAAATAAATAATAATAACTTTTAAAAAAAAGGGAAAATTTTTAAATTTTTTTTTAATTTTTCAAATTTTTTTTTTGGATTTTTTGGGAAAATAATTATTAAAAAAAATAATTAATAATACGATTAAATAAAAAAATGATATAAAAAAATAAAAAATTTTTAATTATTTTTAAATTTTATTTTTTTATTTTATTTTCAAAAATTTTTATTAATATTAATAAAAAATATAAAATTTAATAAAAATAATAATTAATATAGTAAAATGGAAAATAATAAATTAAATATATATAAGAAATAAATTAACATGATAATATTTATATAAAAAAATTTTCCATATTAATATAAAAAGGGGATAAAAAAATTCCCCCTAAAAAAACGGAAATTAAAAAATAATTTTAAGATAAAAAATATTTTTTATTTTTTTTTATTTGGAATTTTAGGGTTAATATAAAAATTTTGTTTATTATTTAAAAAAATATATAAAATAAAAAAGAAATTAAACATTGAATATTATTAAAAATTATTATTATTATTATTAATTTTTTAAATTATTTTAAAAATATTATTATTTTTATTATTATTTTTTTTTAAAAAAAAAAATTTTGGTTTTTCATTGAAAAAATTAAACTTAAAATCAAAAAATAAATAAAAAAAGTTAAAATATAATCCATGGGTTTTTTGGTTTTTTTTGTATTTTTCCTTATTAATTTTTTTGGTATAATTAAAAAAAAAAAATTATTATAACAAAAAATTAAAGTAAAAAAAAATTGTAAAATTAAAAAATTTTTAAAAAATTTTTAATTTTTTTATTTTATTGTTATTATTATTATTTTTTTTTTATTATTTTTAAAATTATTATCTTAATAATAATTCAAAAAATATAAAATTAAAAATTATATAATAAATTATCTTTCATTTTATATAAAAAATTGTGATGTAAATAATATGTATAATTTTTGTAAAAAATTTTTAAAGTTTTTTCCCTTAAATAAAAAAAGTATAAAAAAAATTTCCCCAAAATAAAAACAGTAAAATTAAACGAAATATATTTTGAGATAAAATAAATAAAAATTTTTTTTTTTTTTTTTTGGTATTTTTTCAAATTTTGGGTAAAAATGATTTTCAAAATTTTTAAACATCAAAAATAAATGATAAAATGAAATAAAAGGGAAATAAATTTTAATATTTTTAAAATTATTATTATTATTATTATTATTATTTTATTTTTATTATTTTTTTATTATTTTTATTATTATTTTTATTATTATTATTTCTATTTCTTTAAATTTTTGTATCATTGCCAAAAAAATTTTTATCTGTAATAATAACAAAAATAAAAATAAGTAAGTTGTAATAATAACTATGGTTTTAATATTGTTATTTGTATATTATTTTTATTATTATCATTATTATTTTTTGTATGGTAGTATAATTACAAAAATAAATATTATAACAAATAATTACAGTAAAAAAATACTAATTTAAAATAATGTATAAATAATTTTATAAAAACGTTATTTTTGTTATTATTATTGTTTTTTACATTTTATTGTTTTTGGGTTTTTAGTATTTTGCAAAAAAATATACTATAACCCAAAAATTCAAAAAAATGTAACAATTGAATAAAGAGATAATAAATTGAAAAAGTGATAATGATGATGATAATGATGATAATGATATAATAATGATGATAACGATAATAATGATGATAAACATGATAAAGAGATGATAATAAAAGGATTTGTGTCCATATATAATATAAAAAAGGTATAAGAAAAACATTTCCAAAAGTCGAAAAAGCGGCAAAATCTAGCGAAATATAGCCTTTTCAGAGTATACTCCAAAATGACGTTTTTTCGATTTCTTTGGTGATTTCGGCAATTATTAGGGTAATAATGATAATAATTACCAGAATTGTATTAATCATAACAATAATGATGATAAAAGAGAGAATAAAGAGAATTTTGATAACATTTGAATATTATTAAAATTATTATTATTATTATTATTATTATTATTATTATTATTATTAATAATACTATTATCTTAATTATTAGTATCATTGCCAAAAAATCTATTATATCTGTAATAATAACAATAATAACAATAATTATAAGTATAATAATAATAATGCTAGTGGTTATAATATTGTTATTAGTATTATTATTGTTATCATTATCATTATTATTTGTACTGGTAGTATAATTGCAAAAATAATTATTATAACAGTAATAATTACAGTAATAACGATACTAATTAAGATAATGATATAAATAATTTTTATAAAATCGTTATTATTGTTATTATTATTGTTATTACTATTATTATTGTTGTGGTTATTAGTATTATTGCAAAAATATATACTATAACTCCAATAATTGCAATAATAATGATAACAATTGCAATAATGATGATAATAATTGCAATAATGATGATAATGATGATGATAATGATGATAATGATGATGATAACGATAATAATGAGGATAATCATGATAATGATGATGATAATAACAGGAATTGTGTCCATATATAATATAAAAAAGGTATAAGAAAAATATTCCCAAAAGTCGAAAAAGCGGCAAAATCTAGCGAAATATAGCCTTTTGAGAGTATACTCCAAAATGACGTTTTTCGATTTCTTTGGTGATTTCGGCAATTATTAGGGTAATAATGATAATAATTACCAGAATTGTATTAATCATAACAATAATGATGATAAAAGTGAGAATAAAGAGAATTTTTATAACATTTGAATATTATTAAAATTATTATTATTATTATTATTATTATTATTATTATTATTATTATTATTATATTATTATTATTATTATTACTATATTTTATTATTATTATTATTATTACTATATCTTAATTATTAGTATATTGCCAAAAAATCTTTAATCTGTAATAATAACAATAATAATTACCTAATAACGATACTAATTAAGATAATGATATAAATAATTATTATAAAATCGTTATTATTGTTATTATTATTGTTATTACTATTATTATTGTTGTGGTTATTAGTATTATTGCAAAAATAAATACTATAACTCCAATAATTGCAATAATAATGATAACAATTGCAATAATGATGATAATAATTGCAATAATGATGATAATGATGATGATAATGATGATAATGATGATAATAATGATGATAACGATAATAATGATGATAATCATGATAATGATGATGATAATAACAGGAATTGTGTCCATATATAATATGAAAAAGGTATAAGAAAAACATTCCCAAAAGTCGAAAAAGCGGCAAAATCTAGCGAAATATAGCCTTTTGAGATTATACTCAAAAATGACGTTTTTTCGATTTCTTTGGTGATTTCGGCAATTATTAGGGTAATAATGATAATAATTACCAGAATTGTATTAATCATAACAATAATGATAATAAAAGTGAGAATAAAGAGAATTTTGATAACATTTGAATATTATTAAAATTATTATTATTATTATTATTATTTTATTATTATTATTATTATTATTAATACTATTATCTTAATTATTAGTATCATTGCCAAAAAATCTATTATATCTGTAATAATAACAATAATAACAATAAGTATAAGTATAATAATAATAATGCTAGTGGTTATAATATTGTTATTAGTATTATTATTGTTGTTATTATCATTATTATTATTTGTACTGGTAGTATAATTGCAAAAAAAATTATTATAACAGTAATAATTACAGTAATAACGATACTAATTAAGATAATGATATAATAATTATTATAAAAATCGTTATTATTGATATTATTATTGTTATTACTATTATTATTGTTGTGGTTATTAGTATTATGCAAAAATATATAATATAACTCCAATAATTGCAATAATAATGATAACAATTGCAATAATGATGATAATAATTGCAATAATGATGATAATGATGATGATAATGATGATAATGATGATGATAACGATAATAATGATGATAATCATGATAATGATGATGATAATAACAGGAATTGTGTCCATATATAATATAAAAAAGGTATAAGAAAAGCATTCCCAAAAGTCGAAAAAGCGGCAAAATCTAGCGAAATATAGCCTTTTGAGAGTATACTCCAAAATGACGTTTTTTCGATTTTTGGTGATTTCGGCAATTATTAGGGTAATAATGATAATAATTACCAGAATTGTATTAATCATAACAATAATGATGATAAAAGTGAGAATAAAGAGAATTTTGATAACATTTGAATATTATTAAAATTATTATTATTATTATTATTATTATTATTATAATTATTATTATTATTGTTATTATATTATTATTATATTATTATTATTATTATTATATTATTACTATTATCTTAATTATTAGTATCATTGCCAAAAAATCTATTATATCTGTAATAATAACAAATAATAATAATAAGTATAAGCATAATAATAATAATGCTAGTGGTTTAATATTGTATTAGTATATTATGTTATTATTATAATTATTATTATTGTACTGGTAGTATAATTGCAAAAATAATTATTTATAACAGTAATAATACAGTAATAAACGATACTAATTAAGATGATGATAAAATAATTTTTATAAAATCGTTATATTGTTATTATATCTATTATTATTTATGTGGTTATTAGTATTATTGCAAAAATATATACTATAACTCCAATAATTGCAATAATAATGATAACAATTGCAATAATGATGATAATAATTGCAATAATGATGATATTGATGATGATAATGATGATAATGATGATAATGATGATGACAACGATAATAATGATGATAATCATGATAATGATGTGATAATAACAGGAATTGTGTCCATAATAATAAAAAAAGGTATAGAAAAACATCCCAAAAAGTCGAAAAAAGCGAAAAAAAATCTATAGCGAAATATAGCCTTTGAGGAGTATACTCCAAAATGAAAGTTTTTCGATGTCTTTGTGATGTCGGCAAGTATTAGGGTTAATAATGCTAAAATACCAGGAATGTATTAATCATAACAATAATGATGATAAACGTGAGAATAAAGAGAATTTGATAAACATTGGAATATATAAAATTATTATTATTAGTATATTAGTATTATTATTATTAATATTATTATTATTATTATTATTACTATTATCTTAATTATTAGTATTCATTGCCAAAAAATCTATAATCTGTAGTATTAACATAATAATAATAAGTATAAGTATAATAATAATAATGCTAGTGGTTATAATATGTATAGTATTATTATGTTATATTATCATTTATTATTATTTGTACTGCGGTAGTATAATTGCAAAAATAATTATTATAACAGTAATAACATTACAGTTAATAACGATACTAATTAAGATAATAATATAAATAATTATTATAAAATCGTTATATGTTATTATTATTGTTATTACTATATTATTGTTGTGATTTTAGTACCATTGCACAAAATATTATAACTATACTCCAATAATGCAATAATAATGATAAAAACAATGCAATAATGATGATAATAATTGCAATAATGATGAGAATGATGATGATAATGATGATAATGATGATAATGATGATGAAACGATAAAAATGATGATAATCATGATAAGATTATGATAATAACAGGAAATTGTGTCCCTATATAATATAAAAAGGTATAAGAAAAAAATTCCCAAAAATTGAAAAAACGGCAAATCTAGCGAAAATAGAGCCTTTGAGGTATAATCCAAATGACGTTTTTCGAATCTTTTGGTGATTTCGGCGATTATTAGGGTAATATAATGATAATAAATTACCAGACTGTATTATCATAACAATAATGATGATAAAGTGAGAATAAAGAGAATTTTGATAAACATTGAATATTATTAAAATATTATATTATTATGATTATTAAGTATATTATTATTATTATGATTATTATTACTATATCTTAATTATAGTATCATTCCCAAAAAAAATTATATATCTGTAATAATAACAATAATAACAATAAGTATAAGTATAATAATAATAATGCTAGCCTAAGTGGTTATAATATTGTTATTAGTATTATTATTGTTATTTATTATCATTATATTATTTGTACTGGTAGTATTAATGCAAAAATAATTATTATAACAGTAATAATACAGTAATAACGATACTAATTAAGATAATAATATTAAATAAAAAATTTTTATATAAAATCGTTATATTGTTATTTATTTTTATTAAATTATTTATTGTGTGTATTAGTATTATGGCCAAAAATATATACTATAACTCCAATAATTGCAAATAATAATGATAACAAGTGCAATAATGATGATAATAATTGCAATAATGAGGATAAGATGATAATGATGATGATAACGATAATAATGATGATAATCATGATAATGAGATGATAATAACAGGAATTGTGTCCATATAAATATAAAAAAAGTTATTAAGAAACATTCCCAAAAGTCGAAAAAGCGGCAAAATTAGCGAAAATATAGCCTTTTGAGAGTATACTCCAAAATTGACCGTTTTTCGATTCTTTGGTGATTTCGGCAAATTATTAGGGTAATCATGATAATAATACCAGAATTGTATTAATACCTAACAATTAATGATAATAAAAGTGAGAATAAAGAGAATTTGATAACATTTGAATATATTAAAAGTATATTATATTATTATATTAATATATTATTATTATATTATTATATATTATTATTATTATTATTATTATTCTTAATTATTATTATATTATTACTATTATCTTAAATTATTAGTATCATTGCCAAAAAATCTATTATAACTGTAATAATAACAATAATAATATAAGTTATAAGTATAATAATAAGAATTGTAGTGGTTATAATATTGTTTTTATATTATTTTGTTATTATTATTATCATCCATTATGATTGTAATAGTATAATTGCAAAAATAATATTATAACAGTAATAATTACAGTAATAACGATACTAATAAGAGAATGAATAAATAATTATTATAATCGTTATTATTGTGATTATTATTGTTATTACATATTATTGTGTGGTTATTAGTATTATTGCAAAAATAATACTCAACTCCAATAATTGCAAATAAAAATGATAACAATGCAATAATGATTATCAATATTGCAATAATGATGATAATGATGATGATAAGGACTGAAAATGATGATGATAACGATAATAATGAGATAACAGATAAGGATTATGATAATAACAGGAATTGTGTCCATATATAATGAAAAAGGAATAAGCAAAACATCCCAAAAGTCGAAAAAAAAAAGTGGCAAAATCTAGCGAAAATAGCCTTTGAGAGTATACTCCAAAATGACGTTTTCGATTGCCTTTGGTGATTTCGGCACTTATAGGGAATGATGATAATAATTACAGAATTGTCTTAATCATAACCAATAATGATGATAAAAAGTGAGAATAAAGAGATTTTAGATACATTTGAATATTATTTAAAATTATTATTATTATTATTATTATTATTATATTATTGTTATTATTTTATTATTACTATTATATTACATTATATTACTATTATTAGATTATTACTATATTTAATTATAGAATCATTGCCAAAAAATCTATTATATCTGTAACGAATAAACAATAATAATAATAAGTATAAGTATAAATAATAAAAAGGATAGTGGTATAATATTGTTATTAGTATTATTATGTTTTTATCATTAGTATTATTTGTACTGGTAGTATAATGCAAAAATCATTAGTATAACAGTAATAAATTACAGTAATAACGAACTAAATTAGATAATGATATAATATATTTATAAAAAAATCGTATTATGTGTTATTTTATTGTTATTACTATTATTATTGTTGTGGTTATTAGTATTATGCACATACTATATACCATAACTCCAATAATTGCAATAGGAATGAATAACCAATTGCAATAATGATGATAATAATTGCAATAATGGGATAATGATGATGATAAGATGATAATGATGATGATAACGATAATAAGATGATAATCATGATTAATGATGATGATAATAACAGGGAATGTGTGTTGTCCATATATAATATAAAAAGTATAAGAAAAAACATTCCCAAAAGTCGAAAAGCTGGCAAATCTAAGCGAAAATATAGCTTTGAGAGTATACTCAAAATGACGTTTTTTCGATTTTCTTGGGATTCAGCAATATTAGGGAATAATGATAATAATTACCAGAATGTATTAATCATAACAATAATGATGATAAAAGTTGAGAATAAGAGAATTTGATAATAATTTTTGAATATATTTAAAATTAGATATCTATTATTATGTATATTTATTATTATTATATATATAATTATTATCTTATTATTATCTATTATTATTATTATTATATTATATATGATTAAGATACTATGATCTTAATTATTAATATCATTAGCCAAAAAATCTATTAGATCTGTAGTAATAACATAAATTAAAACTAAGTATATGTATAATAATAATAAATGCTAAGTGGTTATAATATTGGTATTAGTATTATTATTGTTATTATTATCATGATTATTATTTGTACTGGTAGTTAGATAATTGCAAAAATAATTATTATAACAGTATAATTACAGTAATAACGATACTAATTAAGAGAAGATATAAATAATATGATAAATCGTTATTATTGTTTATTATTATTGTTTTTATACTATATTATGTTGGGTTATTAGTATTATTGCCAAAAATAATATACTATAACTCCAATAAATTGCAAGAAAATGATAACAATTGCAATAATGATGATAAATAATTGCAATAATTGATGATTAATGATGTGATAATGATGATAGGATGTGATAATGATGATGATAACGATAATATGATGATAAATCATTTGATAATGATGATGATAATAACAGGAATTGTGTCCATATATAATATAAAAGGAATAGAAAACATTCCAACAAGTCGAAAAAGCGGCAAATCTAGCGAAATATAGCCTATTGAGAGTATACTCCAAAATGACGTTTTTTTTCGATTTCTTTTGTTTTATTTCGCAACTATAGGGTAATAATGATAATAATTACCAGAAATTGTAGTAAATCATAACAATCAATGATGATAAAGTGGAGAATAAAGAGAATTTGATAACATTTGGGAATATTATTAAAATTATTATTATTATAATTATATTATATATTATTATTATTATTATTATATTATTATTATTATTATTATTATTACTATTATCTAATTATTAGTCTCATGCAAAAAATCTATTATAATCTGTGTATAACAATAATAATAATAGTATAAGATAATAATAATAATGCTAGTGTTTATAATATGTTATTTATATTATTATTCGTTATATTACATTATTATATTGTACTTGTAGTATAATTGGAAAAATAATATTATAACGTAATAATTTACAGTAATACGATACTAATTAAGAGAATGATATAAATAATTATTTATAAATCGTACTTATTGTTTTATTATTGTATTACTATTATTATTGTTGTGGTTATTAGTATTATTGCAAAAATATATACTATACTCCAATAATTGCAATAATAATGATACAATTGCAAGATGATGATAATAATTGCAATAATGATGATAATGATGATGATACTTGATGATAATGAGATGATAAACGATAATAATGATGATAATCATTGATAATGCGATGATAAAACAGAATTGTGTCCAGAATATAATATAAAAAAAGGTATAGAAAAACATTCTTCATAAGTCGAAAAAGCCGGCAAAAATATAAAGAAATATAGCCTTTTGAGAGTATACTCAAAAGACGTTTTTTCGATTTCTTTGGTTGATTTCGGCAATTATTAGTGGTAATAATGATAATAATTACCAGAATTGTATTATCATAACCAAATAAGGATGATAAAGTGTAGATAAAGAGAATTGGATAACATTTTGAATATTATTAAAAATTATTAGTATTATTATTTTTATTATTATTATTATTATTATTATTATTATTATTATTATATCATAAGATTATTATTTATTATTATTAGTATTTATTATACTTACTATTATCTTAAGTATAGTATCATGCCAAAAAATCTATTATATCGTAATAATAACACTAATAATAATAAAGTATATGGTATATAATAATAATGCTAGTGGTTATAATATTGTTTATAGTATTATTATTGTTTATGATTATCAGTATTATTATTTGTACTGGTAGATAATTGCCAAAAATAATTATTATAAACAGAATAATTACCAGTTAATAACGATACTAATTAAGATAATGATATAAATAATTATTATAAAATCGTTATTATTCTTATATATTGTTATTACTATTTATTTGTGTGCGTTATTAGTATTATTGCAAAAATATATACTATAACTCCAAATAATTGCAATAAAATGATAACCAATTGAATAATGATGATAATAATTGCAATAATGTGATAATGATGATGTACTGATGATAATGATGATAATGATGATGATAACGATAATAATGATGATAATCATGATAATGTGATGATACTAAAAGGAATTGGTTTGTTTCCATATATAATATAAAAAGGTTATAAGAAAAAACATTACCAAAAAGTCCCCCCCCCCCCCCCGAAAAAAAGCGGCAAAATCTAGCGAACTATAGCCTTTTGAGAGTATACTCATATGACGTTTTTTCGATTTTTTGGTGATTTCGGCAATTTATTAGGGTAATAATGATAATATTACCAGAATTGTATAATCATAACAATAATGATGATTAAAAAGTGAGGAATAAAGAGAATTTTGAATAACATTTGACTATTATTAAAATATTATTATTATCATTTATATTATATTATTTTATTATTATTATTATTATTATTATATATTATTATTATACTATTATCTTAATATTAGCCTATTGCCAAAAACTATAGATCTTTTAAGAATAACAATAATAATAATAAGATAAGTATAAAAATAATAATGCTAGTGGTTATAATCTTGTTATTAGTATATTATGTTATTTATTATCATATTATTATTTGTACTGGCTAGTATATTGACAAAAAATAATTATTATAACAGTAAATAATTACAGTATATAACGATGCTAATAAGATAATGATAAAATAATATTATAAAATCGTTTATTATTGTTATTATTAATGTTATTTACTATTATTATGTGTTGGTATTAGTATTTATTGCAAAAATATATTACTATAACTCCAATAATTGCAATAATAATGATAACAATTGCATTATAATGATGATAATAATTGAATAATGATGATCATGATGATGGATATGGATAATGATGATAATGATGATGATGTAACGAGAAAAAGATGTTAATCATGAATAATGATGATGATAATAAACAGGAATTGTGTCCATAATAATTATAAAAAAGTTATAGAAAAAACATTCCAAAAGTCGAAAGCGGCAAAATCTAGCGAAAATATAGCCTTTTGATGAGTCTATACTCCAAAATGACGTTTTTTTCGATTTCTTTGCTTTGATTTCGCAAATTATTAGGGTAATAATGATAATAATACCAGAATGTATTAAATCATAACAATAATGATGATAAAAGTGAGATAAAGAGATTGTGATAACATTTGAATATTATTAAAATTATTATTATTATGATTATAACTATTATTATCTATTATTTATTATTATTATTAATATTATTATTATTATTTTATAGTAATTAACATTACTAATAGTATAGTATCATTGCCAAAAAATCGATTATTATCTGTAATAATAACAATAATAATAATAGTATAAGTATAATAATAATAATGCTAGTGGTTATAATATTGTATTAGTATTATTATTGTTATTATTAGCATTAGTATTATTTTACTGCGTAGTATAAGTGCAAAAATAATATTTATAACAGTAATAATTACAGTAATAACGATACGAATAAGATAATGATATAAATAATTATTATAAAACGTTATTAGTAGTATGATTATTATTGTATTACTATTATTATTGTTGTGGTTATTAGTATTATTGAAAAATATATACTGATAACTCCACTAAATTGCAATATAATAATGATAACAATTGCAATAATGATGAGAATAATTGCAATAATGATGATAATGAATGGATGATAATGATGATTAATGATGATGATAACAATAATTAAGATGATAATCATGAGGGGTTTTTTTTTTTTTAATGATGGTGATAATAACAGGAATTGTGTCCATATTAATATAAAAAACGTATAAGAAAAAAACATCCCAAAAGTCGGAAAAGCGACAAAATCTAGCGAAATATAGCCTTTTGAGAGTATACTCCAAAATGACGTTTGCGATTTCTTTGGTGATTTCGGCAATTATATAGGTGGTAATAATGATAATAATTACCAGAATGTATTAATGTCATAACAAACTGAGATAAAGTGAGATAAAGAGAATTTGATTAACATTTGAATATATTAAAATTATTAATATTATCATTATTATTATATGTTATTATTATTATTAGTATTATATATATTATTATTATATTATTTTATATTACCATTATCTTAAATATTAGTATCATGCCAAAAAAATTATTATACTGTAATAATAACAATATAATTAATAAAGTATAAGTATAATAATAATAATGCCTAGCGGTATAAATATTGTTCTTAGTAATATTGTTATTATTATCATTATATTATTTGTACTGGTAGTATAATTCAAAAATAATTATTTATAACAGTAATAATTACAGTAATAACGATACTAATTAAGATAATGATATAAATAATTATTAGAAAAAGCGTTATTATGGTTATTATTATTGTTATCACTATTATTATGTTGTGGTTATTAGTTTATGCAAAAATATATACTATAACCCAATAATGCCAATAATAATGATAACAATTGCCAATAATGATGATATAATTGCCATAATGATGATATGATGAGATAATGATGATAATGATGATAATGATGATGAATGATAATATAAAGTATATAAGATGATAATATAAAGCATTGTCATAATAAGGAAATGTTCCATAAATAAATAATAAGTATAGAAAAAAGCCAAATTAGCGAAATAAGCGGCTTTAGGTAAATATAGACTTTTACGAGTTCTTCAATCATTATTGATATAAGTGATTACAGAATTGGTAATCATGATATATTACAGAAGTATTAATATAAAATTAATATGATAAAATGAGATTATTAAGAGAATTTTGTATTAACATTAATTATTAATATTATTATTATTATTATTATTATATTAATAATTATTATAATTATTATAAATATTATTATACTATAGTAGTACTATTATCCTTAATTATTAGTTAATTGCCAAAAAATTATTATATCTGAATAATAACAATACTAATTTAATAAGATAAAGATAATGAAATAATTGCTAGTGGTTATACTATGTTTCTTTAGTATATTATTGTTATATTATCATTATTATTATTGACTGCGTAGATAATTGCAAAAATAAATTATTTATAACAGTAATAATTACAGTAATAAACGATACATTAAGATAAGATATAAAATAATATTATAAAATCGTTATTAGTATTATTATTATTGTATTACTATTATTATGTTGGGTTATTAGATATTGCAAAAAATATATACTATAACTCAATAATTGCAAATAATATGATAACAATTGCAATATGATGATAATAATTGCTATAATGATGATAATGATGATGAAATGATGATAATGATTGATACTATGCTGATAACGATAAATAAGATGATAATCATTGATAACGAGAGATAATAAGAGGAATGTGGCCATATATAATATAAAAAAGGAATAAGAAAACATTCCCAAAAGTCGAAAAAGCGGCAAAATCTAGCGAAATAAAGCCTATGAGAGCTACTCACAAATGACGTTTTTCGATTTCTTGTGGTGATTTTGCAATATTAGGGTAATAAGATAATAATTACCAGAATTGTATTAAATCATAACAATAATGATGATAAAAAGTGAGGAATAATGAGTAATTTGATAACATTGAATATTTTAAAATTATTATTATATTATAGTATTCATATATATTATTATTATATCATTTAGTAGTATACTATTATTCTTAATATAGTATAATTGCCCAAAAAATATATTATATCTCTTAATAATAAACAATAATAATAATAAGATTGTATAAATAATAATGATAGTGGTTATAATATTGTTATTAGTATATTTTATGTGATTATATGCATATATTGTTGTACTGGTAGTATAATTGCAAAAAGAATTATTAAACAGTAATAATACATAATAACGATAACGAATTAGATATGATATAAATAATTATTATAAAATCGTTATTATGTTATTATATTGTTATTACTATTTTATTATTGTTGTTGGTATTAGTATTATTGCAAAATATCTTCATAACTCCAATAAGCAATAATAATGATAACAATTGCAAAATGATGATAATAATTGCAATAATGATGATAATGATGTGACGATAATGATGATAATGATGATAGATGATGGTGATAACGATAATAATGATGATAATCATGAAACGATGATGGATAATAAGAGGAATTTGTGTCCATATATATATAAAAAAGGATAAGAAAAACATTCCAAAAAAGTCGAAAAAGCGGCAAAAATCCTAGCAAAAATATAGCTTGAGAGTAAACTCCAAAATGCGTTTTTTCGATTTCTTTGGTGATTTTGGCAATATAGGGTAATAATGATATAATACCAGAATTGTATTTAATCATAACAATAAGATTGATAAAGTGAGAATATAAGAGAAATTTTGAAACATTTGAATATTATTAAAATAATTATTATTATTATTCTATTTATTATTATTATTCTATTTATATTATATTATTATTGTTATATCTACTATATCTTAATATTAGTATAATTGCACAAAAATCTATTTATATATGTAATAATAAACAATAATTAATAATAAGTATAAGTATAATAATATAATGCTAGTGGTTTATTAATATTGTATAATAATATTTATTGGTATATTCATTATTATATGTACTGGTAGTATAATTGCAAAAATAATTATATAACAGTAATAATCTCACAGTAATAACGATACTAATTAAGAAAGATATAAATAATTATTATAAAATCGTATTATTTTATGATTATGTTATTACTATTATTATGTTGTGGTTATAGTATTATTGCAAAAAA
The DNA here is from genome assembly GCF_015228065.2 of Penaeus monodon. Classification (NCBI taxonomy): domain Eukaryota; kingdom Metazoa; phylum Arthropoda; class Malacostraca; order Decapoda; family Penaeidae; genus Penaeus; species Penaeus monodon. The sequence continues at coordinate 19,666 of NW_023659077.1, forward strand.
TATATACTATACTCCAAAATGGCAATTAATAATGATAACAATTGCAATATGATGATAATAATTGCAATAAGGATGCTAATGATGATGATAATGAGATAATGAGATAATGATGAGATACGATTAATAATGATGATAATCAGATAACGACGATGATAATAGAGGAATGGTCCATAATAAATATAAAAAAGGATAAGAAAAAACATTCCAAAAGGCGAAAAAGCGGCAAAATCTAGCGAAATAAGCCTTTGAGAGGTATACTCCAAAATGACGTTTTTTTTCGATTTCTTTGGTGATTCGGCAATGATTAGGGGAATAATGATAATACTTACCAGAATGATAAATCATAACAATAATGATGATAAAATTGAGAAGAAAGAGATTTTGATAACATTTGAAGTATAAAATTATTATTATTATTATATATTATTAGTATAATATTATTATTCTTTATTAGTATTATTATATTTAAAGATTATCTTAATATTTAGTTATAATTGCCAAAAAATCTATTATATCTGTATAATAACACTAAAATAATAAGTATAAGTATAATAATAATAATGCAGTGGTTATATATTGTAATTAGTAATCATTGTATTATTATCATATTATATTGTACTTGTAGTATAATTGCAAAAAATAATATTATAACAGTAATAATTACAGTAATACGATACTAAATTAAGATAATATTATAAATAAAATTATAAAAGCGTATATTGTTATTATTATTGTTTATTACTATTATATGTTGTGTTATAGTATTATTGCAAAATAATATACTATAATCAAATAATTGCAATAATAAGATAACAATGCAATAATGATAATAATTGCAAAATGATGATACTGATGATGAATAATGATGATAATGATGATAATGATGATGATAACGATAATATGATGAAATTTCATGATACCGATGGATGAAATAAGAGGAATTGTGGTCCATATTATAATATAAAAAAGGTATAAGAAAACATTCCCAAAAGTCGAAAAGCGGCAAATCTAGCGAAATATTGCCTTGAGGAGTATACTCCAAAAATACGTTTTTTCGATTCTTTGGTTGATTGGCCAATTATTAGGGGTAATAAGGTGATAATTACCAGAATTGTACTTAATCATAAACAATAATGTGATTGATAAAAGTGAGAATAAAGAGAATTGACAGAAACATTACACGCTATTATTAAAATATTATTTATTATTATTAATTATTTATTATATTATTATATTATTATTATTATTCTTATCATTATTATTATATTATTACTATTATCATTATTAGTATAATTGCCAAAAAATCTATTATATCGTAATAATAACAATAATTAATAATAAGTATAAGTATAATAATAATAATGTAGTGGATAATATTGGTATAGTATATTATTCTATTATTATCATATTACTGTTTTGTACTGGCAGTATAAGTGCAAAAAAATAATTATATAAACATAATAAATACGTAATAAACGATAATTAAGCTAATGATATAAATAATATTCTAAAAATCGTTATTATGATTATTATGATTACTATATTATGTGTGGTATTAGTATTATTTCAAAAATATATACTATAAACTCCAATAATTGCAATAATAATGATAAAAATTGCAATAATGATGAGAATAATTGCAAACATGATGATAATGATGAGGATAATGAGATACTGAGATATGATTTATAATGATGATGATAACGAGTAATAATGATGATAATCATGATAACTATGATAATAAGAGGAATTGTGTCAATATATAATATAAAAAAAGGTATTAAGGAAAAAACATTCCAAAATCTGAAAAAAGCGTCAAATCTAGCGAATCTAGCCCTTTTGCGAGTATACTCCAAAAATGACGCTTGTTTCGATTTCTTGCTGTGATCGGCAATGTATTAGGGTCATAATGATAATAAATACCAGAATGATTAACATAAACAATAATGATGATAAAAGTTTGAGATAAAGAGAATTTTGATAAACATTGAATATTATTAAAATTATCTATATTTTAGATTATTTTTTTTTTAATTTTATTATATGATTATAATTATATAATATTATTATTATTATTATACTATTATCTAATTATTAGTATAATTGCCAAAAAATCTATATATCTGTAAGAATAACAATAATAATAATAAGTATAAGTATAAATAAGAATAATGCTCTGGATATAATATTGTATAGTATTATCTCTTTGTTTATTATTTCCATATATATTAGTTGTAACTGGTTAGTATAATGCAAAAAATAATTATTATAAACAGAATAATACAGTAATAAACGATACTAATTAAGATAATGATATAAATAATTATTATAAAATCGTTATCATGTGATATATTGTTTATACTATTATTATTGTTGTGGTTATAGTATTATTGCAAAAAATATAACTATAACTCCAATAATGCAAGAATAATGATAACCCATGCAAAATGATGTAACAATCAATAATGATATAATGATGACCATATGCATGATAACGATGATATAAGATAATAATGATGATAATCCTGATAAAACGATGATGATAATAAGAGAAATTGTGTCATAATATAAAAAAAGGTATAAGAAAACATTCCCAAAAGTCGAAAAAGCGGCAAAATCTAGCGAAATGATAGCCCTTTTTGAGGAGGATACTCCAAAATGACGTTTTTCGATTTTCTTGGTGATCGGCAAATTAGGGTAATAATGATAATAATTACTAGAATTGATTAATCATAACAATATATGATGATAACAGTGAGAATAAAGAGAATTTTGATAACATTTGAATATTATTAAAATATTAATTAGTATATTATATTAATTATTATTATTATTAGTAGTATTTTACTTTATCTAATATAATAGTATAATTGCCAAAAAAATCTATATATCTGTAATAATAACAATAAATAATAAGTATAAGTATAATAATAAGAATGCTAGTGGTTAAATATGTTATTAGTATTATATTGTATATTATCATTATTCATTATTTGTACTGGTAGATATTGCAAAAATAATTATTTAAACAGTAATGATTACAGTTAATAACGATAATAATTAAGGAATGATATACAACAATTATTATTAAAATCGTATTATTGTTAGATGTATTGTGATACTATTCATCTGTTGTAGTTATAGTTTATTGGCAAAATATATACTATAACTCCAAATCAATAATAATGATAACCATTGCAATAGTGATGAGTTAATAATGCAATAATGATGATAAGGATGATGATAAAGATGATAATGATGATAATGATGATGATAACGATAAAATGATGATAATTATGATAACGATGATGATAATAAGAGGAATTGGTCCATACTATAATAAAAAAAAGGTATAAGAAAAAAAATTCCCAAAAGTCGAAAAAAAGCGGCCAAAATCTAGCGAAAAAATATAGCCTTTTGAGATATACTTCCAAATGACGTTTCGATTCTTTGGGTGAATTCGGCAATTATTAGGGTAATAATGATAATAATTCACCATGGACTGTAATTAATATAACAATAATGATGATAAAAGTGAGAATAAGGAATTTTGATACATTGAATATTATTTAAAATTATATGTATATATATTATATTATTATTATTATTATTATATTATTATTATTGATTTACTATTATCTAATTATTCGTATAATGCCAAAAAAATCTATTATATCTTAATAATAACCAATAATAATAATAAGTATAAGTATCATAATAATAATGATAGTGTTATAATTTGGATTAGTATATTATTGTCTATATATCCTTATTATTATTTGTTGTAATGGTAGCTACTTTTCAAAAATAATATATACAGTAATAATTACAGTGAAGAACGAACTAAATAAGATAATGATATAACTAATTATAATAAAATCGTATATGTTATTATTATGTTATTACTATTATTATTTTGGTATAGTATTATTGCAAAAATATATATATAACTCAATAATTGCAATAATATGATAAAATTGCAATAATGATGATAAATTATAATGAGTAATGATGATATAATGATGATAATGATGATAATGATGATGAAAGAAGAATAATGATGAAATCATGATAAGATGAATAAAGGAATTGGTCATATATAAAAATAAAGGTAAAAAAATCCAAAATCGAAAAAGGAAAATCTAGCGAAATAACCTTTTGAGAGTATATCAATGCGTTTTTTCGATTTTTGGTGATTTGGCAATTATTAGGGTAATAATGATAATAATTACCAGAATTATTAATCATAACAATAATGATGATAAACGGAGCATAAAGGAATTGATAAAATTTGAATATATGATATTATTATTATTATTATTATTATATAGTATTATTATTATTATTATTATTATTATATTATTATTATTATATTATTATTTAATTATTAGTATTATGCAATAATCTATATAAACGTTAATAATAACAATAATAATAATAAGTATAAGTATAATTAATAATCATGCTAGTGGTTATCATATCGTATTAGTATATTATTGTTATTGTTATCATTATTATTATTTGTTACTGTAGTATAATTGCAAAAAATAATACTTAGCACAGTAATAATTACAGTTAATACGATACTAATTAGATAATGATATAAATAATGATTATAAAAGGCGTTATTATTGTTATAGTATTGTATTACTATCAATTGTTGTGGTATTAGGTATTATTGCAAAAATATATACTATAACCTCATAATGCAATAATAAATGAAACAATGGCAATAATGATGATAATATGCAATAATGATGATAATGAGATGTTTTTAAATGATTAATGATGTAATGATGATGATAACGATAATAATGATGATAATATGATTAATGATGATGATAATAACAGGAATGTGTCCATATATAAATAAAAAAGGTTATATAAAAAATTAAATCCTCCCCCCCCCCCATCATCAAAAAAAAAAAAATGAAAAACATTCCAAACGTCCCCCTAACAAGGGCAAAATCTAGCGAATATAGCCTTTTGAGAGTATACTCCAAAATGAGTTTTCGTTTTTGGTGATTCCGGCAATTATTAGGGTAATAAATGATAATAATTACCAGATTTATTAATCATAACAATAATGATGATAAAGTGAAAGAAGAGGGAATTTTGATAACATTGAATCATTATTATTATTTTATTATTATATTATTATTATAGTTTATTATTATTATTATTTATTATTATTATTATTATTATTATTATTCTTATCTTAATTATTAGTATTATTGCCAATAAAATCTATTATAACTGTAATAATAACAACTAATAATAATAAGTATAAAGTATAATATAATCATCGCTAGTGGTTATAATATTGTTATTAGTATATATTGGTTATGTTTCATTATCATTACTGGTACTGGTAGTATATGCAAAAATAATTATATAACAGTAATAATTACAGTAATACGATACAATTAAGATAATGATATAAATAATTATTATAAAATCGTTATTATTGTTATTTATTATTGTTTATTACATCATTATTGTGTGTGGTTATGTAGTATCTATCGCAAAAATATATACTAAACTCCAATAATTGCAATAATAATGATAAACAATGCCCAATAATGCTGATATAAATTGCAAGAATGATGATAATGATGATGATAATGATGAAATGATGATAATTGATGATATAACGATAATAATGATGATAATCGATGATAATGATGAGGATAATAACAGGAATTGTCGTTCCATAGATAATATAAAAAAGTATAGAAAAAACATCCCAAGTCCGAAAAAATCGCCAAAATCTAGCGAAATATAGCCTTTTGAGAGTATACTCCAAAAATGGACATTTTTTCGATTTCTTTAGTGATTCGGCAATATTAGGGTAATAATGATAATAATTACCAGATTGTATTAATCATAACATAATGATGATAAATGAGACTAAAGAGAATTTTGATAACTATTGAATATTATTATTAATATTATTATAATTATTATGATATTATTATATTATTCATTTATATTATATTATTATTATTCATCTATGATTATTATCTTAATATTAGTATATGCCAATAAGCTATTATAACTGTAATAATAACAAATAAATAATAATAAGTATAAGTATAATAATAACTCTGCTAGTGGTTATAGTATTGTTATTAGTATATTATTGTTATTGTTATCATTATTATTATTTGTTACTAGTTAGTATAATTGCAAAAATAATTTATTATACATAATAATTACAGTAAATAACGATACTAATTAGATAATGATATGAAATAATTATTATAAAATCGTATTATTGTTATTTTATTGTTATACTATCATTATGTTGTGTTATAGTATTATGCAAAAATATCTATAACTCCAATAATTGCAATAATTAATGATAACAATTGCAATAATGAGGATAATAATTGCAATAATGATGATAATGATGAGATAATGATGATATGATGTAATGATGATGATAACGATAATAATGCTGATAATCATGATAATGATGATGATAAAACAGGAATTGTGCAATATATAATATAAAAGGTATAAGAAAACATTCCAAAAGTCCCCCCTGTTCCCCCTCGGCAAAATCTAGCGAATATAGCCTTTTGAGAGTATACTCCAACTGGACGTTTTTTCGATTTCTTTAGTGATTTCGGCAACTATTAGGGTAATAATGATAATAATTACCAGAATTGTATTAATCATAACATAATGTGATAAAGTGAGACTAAAGAGAATTTGATAAACATTTGAATATTATTATTATTATTATTATTATACTTATTATTATTATTTATTATTATATATTATTAATTATTCATTAATTATTATTATTATTATCTTAATTATAGTATATTGCCATAAATCTATTATAACTGTAATATAACCAATCATAATAATAAGTATAAGTATAATAATAATCATGCTAGTGGTTATAATATTGTTATTAGTATATTATTGTTATTGTTATCATTATATTATTCTGTACGGTAGATAATTGCAAAAATAATTATTATACAGTAATAATTACAGTAATACGATACTAATTAAGATATGATATAAATAATTATTATAAAATCGGTATATTGTTAGTATTATGTATTACCTATCAGTATTGTTGGGTTATTATGTTATTATTGCAAAATAGATAACTATAACTCCAAAATTGCAATAATACTGATAACAATGCAATAATGATGATAATAATTGCAATAATGATGATAATGATGATGACAATGGATGATAATGATGATAATGATGATGATAACGATAATAAGTGATAATCATGATAATGATGATGATAATAACAGGAATTGTGTCCATATTATACTATAAAAAAGGTATAAGAAAAACATTCCAAAAGTCGAAAAAGCGCAAAATCTAGCGAAATATAGCCTTCTGAGAGTATACTCAAAATGACGTTTTCGATTTCTTTGGTGAGTTCGGCAATTATTAGGGGTCATAATGATAATAATTAACAGAATTGTAATAAAAATAACAATAATGATGATAAAAGGGAGAAATAAACAGAATTTTGATAACATTTGAATATATTATTATTATTATATTATTATTATTATTATTATTATTATTATTATTATTATGATTATTATTATTATTATTATTATTATTATTATCTTAATTAATTAGTATTATTGCCATAAATCTATTATAACTGTAATAATAAACAATAGATAATAATAAGTATAAGTATAATAATAATCATGCTAGTGGTTATAATATGTTATGAAGTTATTATTATTGTTATTGTTATCATTATTTATTATTTGTACTGGTAGGTATAATTGCAAAAATAATTAGTATAACAGTAATAATTACAGTAATAACGATACTAATTAAGATTAAACGATATAAAATAATTATTATAAAATCGTTATTATGTTATATTATTGTTATTACTATCAATTATGTGTGGTGATAGATATTGCCAAAATCTATACAATAACTCCACAATAATTTGCAATAATAATGATAACAATTGCATAATGATGATAATAATTGCAATAATGATGATAATGATGAGATAATGATGATAAGGATGATAATGATGATGATAACGATAATAATGAGTTAATCATGAAATGATGATGGAATAACAGGAATTGTGTCCATATATAATATAAAAAGTATAAGAAAAAACATCCAAAAGTGAAAACGCGGAAAAATCTCAGCGAATATAGCTTTGAGAGGGTATACTCCAAAATGACGTTTTTTTTTTCGAGTCTTTGGTGATTTCCCCGGCAATTATTAGGTTAATAATGATAATAATTACCAGAATTGTATTAATATAACAATAATGGATGAGAAAGTGAGGGAATAAAGAGAATTTTGATAACATTTGAATATTATTATTAATATTATTATTTATTTACTATTATTATTATTATATTAGGATTAGAATTATTATATTATTATTATCTTAATTATTAGTATTTGACAATAAAAATCTATTAGAACTGTAATAATACAATCATAATAATTAAGTATAAGTATCAAATATATGCTAGTGTGTTATAATATGTTATAGTATTATTATTAGTTATTGTTATCATTCTTCTATTTGTAACTGGTAGTATAATTGCAAAAAATAATTATTATAACAGTAATAATTACAGTAATAACGATACTAATTAAGATACTGATATAAATAATATTATAAAAATCGTTATTATTGTTATATTATGGTTATACTATCATTATTGTTGTGGTTATTAGTATTATTGCCAAAAATATATATATAACTCCAATAATGGCCAATAATAATGATAACCAATTGCAATAATGATGATCAAATGCAATAATGATGATAATGATGATGATTAATGATGATAATGATGATAATGATGTGATAACGATAATAATGATGTAATCATGATAATGATGATGATAATAACAGGAATTGGGTCAATATATAAATAAAAAAGGTATAAGAAAACTCCCAAAAGTCGAAACAAGCGGCAAAATCTAGCGAAATATAGCCTTTGAGAGTATACCAAAATGACGTTTTCGATTTCTTTGGTGATTTCGGCAATTATTAGGGGTAATAATGAATAATATTACAGAATGTAGTAATCATACAATAAATGATGATAAAAGATGAGAATAAGAGACTTTGGTAACATTTGAATATTATTATTATTATTATTATTATTATTATTATTATATATTAGTATTATTAGTATTATTATTAGTATTATATTATTATTATTATCTTAATTATTATATTAGCCAATAAAATCTATTATAACTGTAATAATAACAATAATAATAATAAGTATAAGTATAATAATATCATGCTAGGTTATACTATTGTTATAGTAATTATTGTTATTGTATATTATTATTATTTTGTTACTGGTAGTATAATTGCAAAAATAATATGTATAACAGTAAAATTCAGTAAAACGCTACTAATAAGAATGATATAAATAATATTATCAAAATCGTTATTATTGTTATATTATTGTTATTACTATCATTAGTGTGTGGTTATTTAGTATTATTGCAAAAATATATACATAACTCCAATAATGCAATAATAATGACCCCCCCCCCCAATTGCAATAAGGATGCTAATAATTGCAATATGATGATAATGATGATGATAATGATGATAAATGATGATAAGATGATTGATAACGATAATATGATGATAATCATCGATAATGATGATGATAATAACAGGAATTGTGTCATATATAATATAAAAGGTATAAGAAAAAACATTCCAAAAGATCGAAAACGCGGCAAAACTAGCGACATATAGCATTTTGAGAGATACTCCAAAATGACGTTTTCGATTTCTTTGGTGATTCGGCAATATTAGGGGAAATAATGATAATAATTACCAGAATTGTATTAATCATAACAATAATGATGATAAAAGTGAGAATAAAGAGAATTTTGATAACATTGAAATTATTATTATTATATTATTATTATTTATATTATTATTATTAATCTATATTATTATTTATATATTATTATTAGTATTATTATCTAATTATAGTATTATTGCAATAAATCTATATAACTGTAATAATAACAATAATAATAATAAGTATAAGTATAATCATAATCATGCTAGTGGTTAAATATTGTTAGTAGTAGTATTATGGGGGTTATTGTTTATCATTATTAGTATTGTACTGTAGTATATTTGCAAAATAATTATTATAAACAACCTCCTCTCTCTCCCATAATAATTACAGTAATAACGATACAATTTAAGTACTGATATAAATAATTATTATAAAATCGTTATTATTGTTATATTATTGTTATACCTATCATTATTGTTGTTGGTTAGTAGTATATTGCAAATATAATATCGTATAACTCCAAGAATTGCAATAATACTGGTAACAATTGCAATAATGATGAAGAATAATTGCAATAATGATGATAATGATGATGATAATGATGATAATGATGATAATGATGATGAAACGATAAAAAATGATGATAATCATGATAATGATGTGATAATAACAGGATTGTGTCCATATATAATACATAAAAAAAGGTAAACGAAAAACGATTCCAAAGTCTGAAAAAGACGGCAAAAATCTAGCGAAATTATAGCCTTTGAGGTATACTCCAAAATGACGTTTTTTCGATTTCTTGGTGATTCGGCAATATTAGGAGTATAATGATAATAATACAGAATTGTCTTAATCATAAACAATAATGATGCTAAAAAGTGAGAATAAAGAGAATTTTGATAACATTGAATATTATATTATTCATCATTATTAGTATTATTATTATATTATTATTATTTTATTATATTATTATATTATTATTAATATTATCTTAATATTAGTATTATTGCAATAAATCTATATAACTGTGTAATATAACAATAATAATAATAAGTATAAGTATAATAATAAATCCTGCTAGTGGTTATAATATGTTATTAGTATTATTATTGTTATTGTATCATATTATATTTATTACTGGTAGTATAATTGCAAAAAATAATTATTATAACAGTAATAATTACAGTAATAAGATACTAATTAAGATAATGATATAAAATAATTATTATAAAATCGTTTATTATTGTTATATTATTGTTATTACTACATTATTGTTGGGGTATTAGTCTATTGCAAAAATATTATACTATAACTCCAATAATTGCAATATAATGATAACAATTGCAATATGATGATAATATTGCAATAATGATGATAATGATGATGATAATGATGATAATGTGATAATGATGTGATAACGATACTAATGATGATAATCATGATAATGATGATGATAAAATAACAGGTAATTGTGTCCTATATAATATAAAAAAGAGTAGAAGAAAGACAGTCCCAAAAGTCGAAAAAAGCGGCAACAAATTAGCGAAATTAGCCTTTGAGGTATACTCCAAAAATGACGTTATTTTTCGATTTCTTTGGTGATTTCGGAATGATTAGGGTAATAATGATAATATTACCAGATTGTATTAATCATAACAATAATGATGATAAAAGTGAGGAATAAAGAGAAATTTGATAACATTTGATATTATTATTATTATGATTATTATTATATATTATTATTATAGTATTATTATGATATTATTATTATTATTATATTATTATTATATCTTAATTATAGATTATTGCAAAACTCTATATAACACGATAATAACAATAATATAATAAGTATAAGTATATAATAATCATGCTAAGTGGTTATAATATTGTTATAGTATAGTATTGTTATTGTTTCATTAATTATTATTTGTATGGTAGTATAATTCAAACATAATTATTAAACCAGTAATAATTAAAGTAATAACGATACTAAATTAAGATAATGATATAAATAATTATTATAAATCGTTATTATTGTTATTATTCTTGTTATACTATCATCATTGTTGTGGTATTAGTATTATTGCAAAAAATATATACTATAACTCCAATAATTGGCAATAATAATGATAACAATTGCAATAATGATGATAATAATTGCAATAATGATGATAAGATGATGACGAATGATGATAATGATGATAATGATGGATGATAACGATAATAATGATGATAATCATGATAATGATGATGGATAATACAGGAATTGTGTCCATATATAATATAAAAAGGTATAAGAAAAAACATTCCCAAAGCGAAAAGCGGCAAATCTAGCGAAATATAGCCTTTGAGAGTATAACTACACATGACGTTTTTTTCGATTTCTTGGTGATTTCGGCAAATATTAGGGTAATAATGATAATAATACCAGAATTGTATTAATCATAACAATAATGATGATAAAAGTGAGAATAAAGAGAATTTGATAGACATTTGAATATATTATTATTATTATTATTATTATTATTATTATTATTTATTATATTATTATTATTTATCTTATTATTATTATTATTATTATCATAATTATTAGTATTATGCAATAAATCTATTTATAACTGTAATAATAACAGATAATAATAATAAGCTAAGTATAATAATAATCATGCTAGTGGTTATAATATTGTTATTAGTATATTATTGTTATGGTTATCATTATTATTATTTGTAATGCGTAGTTATAATTGACAAAATAAATTATGAAACAGTAATAATTACAGTAATAACGATACAATTAGATAATGATATAAATAATTATTATAAATCGTTATTATTGTGATTTATTATTGTAATTACTTCATATGTTGTGGTTCTTAGTATTATTGCAAAAATATATTACTATAACTCCAATAAGTGCAATAATAATGATAACAATTGCAATAATGATGATAATAATTGCAATAATGATGAAATGATGATAATGATGATAATGATGATAATGATGATGATAACGATAATAATGATGATAATCAGATAATGATGATGATAATAACAGAATTGTGTCATATAAATATAAAAAGTAAAGAAAAATATCCCAAAAGTAAAAAGCGAAAATCTAGCGAAAATGCTTTTTGGAGTATACTTCATGAGTTTTGTCAAAGATTTCTTTGGTGATTTCGGCAATTATTAGGGTAATAATGATAATAATTACCAGAATTGTATTAATCATAACATAATGATGATCATAAGTGAGAATAAAGAGAATTTAGATAACATTTTAATATTATTATTATTATTATTATTATTTTATTATTAGTTCTTATTATTATTATTATTATTATTATTTAATTATTATTATCTTAATTATTAGTATTATTGCCATAATCTATTATAGACGGTATAATAACAATATAATAACTAAGTATAAAGTATAATAATAATCATGCTAGTGGTTTATAATTTTGTTATTAGTATTTAAATATTTTGTTTTTTGTTTTTGTGTTATTTGGTTTTTATCATATTATTATTTGTACTGGTAGTATAATTGCAAAAATAAAATTTATTATAACAGTATATTACAGTAATTAACGATACTAATTAAGATAATGATATAAATACATTATTATAAAATCGTTATTATTGTTATTATTATTGTTATTACTATCATTATTGTTGTGGTTATTAGTATTTTGCAAAATATATACTATACTCCAATAATTGCAATAATAATGATAACAATTGCAATAATGATGTATAATAATTGCGAGAGAATGATGATAATATGGATAATGATGATAATGATGATATGATTATGAAGAACGATAATAATGATGATAATCATGATAATGATGATGATAATAACAGGAAATTGTGTTCCATATATATATAAAAAAGGTATAGAAAGCATTCCCAAAAGTCGAAAAAGCGCAAAATCTAGCGAAATCTAGCCTTTTGAGAGTATACTCAATGGACGTTTTTTTTTTTTCGATTCTTTGGTGATTTCGGCATTAGGGTAATAATGATAATATTACCAGATTTATAATCATGAACAATATGATGATAAAAGTGAGAATAAAGAGAATTTTGATAACATTGAATATATTATTATTATATTATTATTATTATTATTATTATTATTATTATTATTATTATTATTATTATTATTATTATTTCTTAATATTAGTATGTATTGCCATAAATCTATTATAACTGTAATATAACAATAATAATATATAGTATAAGATACTAAATATCATGCTAGTGGTTATAATATTGTTATAGTATTATTATTTGTTATTATTATCATTATTAATTATTTTGTACTAGGTATGTATAATTTGCAAAAATAATTATTATAACGTATAATTACAGTAAACGATCTAATTAAGATAATGAATATATTATTATAAAATCGTTTTGATTATTGTTATTATTATTGTTATTACTATCATTATTGTTGTGGATTATTAGTATTATTGCAAAAATATATACTATAACTACAATAAATTCATCATAATGATAACAATTGCAATAATGATGAAAGTACAATTGCAATAATGATGATAATGATGATTATCAATAATAATGATAATGATGATAATGATGAGATACCGATAAATAATGATATAATCAGATAATGATGATGATAATACAGTAATTTTGTGTCCATATATAATATAAAAAAGGTATAAGAAAAACATTCCCAAAGTCGAAAAAAGCGGCAAAATCTAGCGAAATATACCTTTTGAGAGTATACTCCAAAATGACGTTTTTTTCGAATTTCTTTGGTGATTTTCGCAATTATTATGGTAAGAATGATAATAATTACCAGAATTGTATTGAATCATCACAAGTAATGATGATAAAAGTGAGATAAAGAGAATTTTGATAACATTTTGAATTTATTATTATTATTATTATTATTATTATTATTATTATTATTAGTATTATTATTATATATTATTATTATTATCTTATTTATTAGTATTTATGCCAAAAATCTATTAATAACTGTAATAATACAATACTAATAATAGTCTAAGTAATAATCATACTCCATGCTAGTGGTTTATAAATATTGTTATTAGTTTATTATTGTTATTGTTTATCATTATTATTTTTGTACTGGTAGTATAATTGCAAAAATAATTATTATAACAGTAATAATACGTAATAACGTACTAATTAAATAATGATATAAATAATTATTATAAAATTCGTTATTATTGTTATTATTATTGTTATACTACATTATTGTTGTGGTTAGTAGTATTATTGTGCAAAAAAAGAATATACTATAACGCAATAATTTGCAATAATAATGATTAACAATTGCAATAATGATGATAATAATTGCAATAATGTGTATCATGATGATGATAATGATGATAATGATTGATAATGATGATGAATACCGATAATGAATGATGATAATCCTGATACTGATGATGATAATAACAGAATTGGTCCATAAGGGTATACTTATAAAAAAGGTATAAAAGAAAAACATTCCCAAAGTCGAAAAGCGGCAAAATCTAGCGAAATATAGCCTTTTGAGAGTATACCCAAAAGAAGTTTTTTCGATTTCTTTGTGTGATTTCGGCAATTATTAGGTGTAATAGATAATAATTACGCAGAATTGTTGAATCATAACAATATGATGATAAAAGTGAGAATAAAGAGAATTTTGATAACATTTGAATATTATTATGTAGTATTATTATTTTATTATTATTATTATTATTATATTATTATTATTATTATTATTATTATTATCTTAATTATTAAAGTATTATTGCCATAAATCTATTATAACTGTTATAATACAATATAAGAATACGTATAAGTATAATAATAATCATGCTAGTGGTATAATAGTGTTATTAGTATTATTAGTGTTCTTATTATCATTATTATTATTTGTACTGGTAGTATAATTGCAAAAATAATTATTATAACAGTAATAATTACAGTAATAACGATACTAATTAAGATATAAGATATAAATAATAATTATAAAATCGTTATTATTGTTATTATTATTGTTATTACTATTATTATTGTTGTGGTTATTAGTACTATTGCAAAAATATTTTCTATAACTCCAATAATTGCAATAATAATGATAACAATTACAATAATGATGATAATAATTGCAATAATGATGATAATGATGATGATAATGATGATAATGATGATGATAACGATAATAATGATGATAATTATGATAATGATGATGATAATAACAGGAATTGTGTCCATATATAATATAAAAAGGTATAAGAAAACATTCCCAAAATTCGAAAAAGCGGCAAAATCTAGCGAAATATAGCCTTTTGAGAGTATACTCCAAAATGACGTTTTTTTCTATTTCTTTGGTGATTTCGGCAATTATTAGGGTAATAATGATAATAATTACCAGAATTGTATTAATCATAACAATAAGGATGATAAAAGTGAGAATAAAGAGAATTTTCATAACATTTGAATATTATTAAAATTATTATTATTATTATTATTATTATTATTATTATTATTATAATATTATTATTATTATTATTATTATTATATATTATTATTATTATTATTTACTATTATTGCAAAATCTATTATATCTGTAATAATAACAACAATAATAATATATTAAGTATAATAATAATAATCTAGTGGTTTAAATATTGTTATTAGTATTATTATTGTTATTATCATCATTATTATTATCTCTACTGGTAGTATAATTGCAAAAATAATTATTATAACAGTAATAATTACAGTAATACGATACTAATTAAATAATGATATAAATAATATTATAAATCGTTATTATTGTTATTATTATTGTTATTACTATTATTATTGTTGTGGTTATTAGTATTATTGCAAAAATATATACTATAACTCCAATAATTGCAATAATAATGATAACAATTGCAATAATGATGATAATAATTGCAATAATGATGATAATGATGATGATAATGATGATAATGATGATGATAACGATAATAATGATGATAATCATGATAATGATGATGATAATAACAGGAATTGTGTCCATATATAATATAAAAAGGTATAAGAAAAACATTCCCAAAAGTCGAAAAAGCGGCAAAATCTAGCGAAATATAGCCTTATTGAGAGTATACTCCAAAATGACGTTTGTTCGATTTCTTTGGTGATTTCGGCAATTATTAGGGTAATAATGATAATAATTACCAGAATTGTATTAATCATAACAATAATGATGATAAAAGTGAGAATAAAGAGAATTTTGATAACATTTAAATAGTATTAAAATTATTATTATTATTATTATTATTATTATTATTATTATTATTATTATTATTATTATTATTATTATTACTATTATCTTAATTATTAGTATTATTGCCAAAAAATCTATTTATCTGTAATAATAACAAGAAATAATAATAGTATAATAAATAATAATAATGCTCGGGTTATAATATTGTTATTAGTATATTATTGTTATTATCATCATTATTATTATTGTACTGGTAGTATAATGAAAAAATAATTATCTAAACAGTAATAATTACAGTAATAACGATACAATTAAGATAAGGATATAAATAATAATTTATAAAAATCGTTATTATTGTTATTATTATTGTATGCTCATTATTATTGTGTTGGGTATAGTATGTATTGCAAATAAATATATACTATAACTCCAACAATTGCAATAATAATGATAACAATTGCAATAATGATGAAATAATTGCAATAATGATGATAATGATGATGATAATGATGATAAAATGATGATAATGAGATGATAACGTAATAGATGATGATAATCATGATGAGATGATGATAATAAAAGGAATTGGTCCATATATAATATAAAAAACGTATAAGAAAACATTCCAAAAGTCGAAAAAGCGGCAAATAAAAAAAAATTTTTTTCTAGCGAATATAGCTTGAGAGTATACTCCAAAAGGACGTTTTTTTCGATGTCTTGGTGATTCGCAATATTAGGGTAATAATGATAATAATTACAGAATGTATAATTCATAACAATAATGATGATAAAAGTGAGAATAAAGAGAATTTTGATAAATATTGAATATTATTAAAATTATTATTATTATTACTATTATCAGATTTTATTATTATTATATTATATTATATTTATTATTATTATTTTATTATTTCATTATTATTATTATTACTATTATCTGAAGTATTAGTTATTATTGCCAAAAAATGCTATTATATTGTAATAATAAACAATAATAATAATAGTATAAGTATAATAATAATAATGCTAGTGGTTATAAATATTGCTATTAGTATTATTATTGTTATCATCCATCATTATTATTATTTGTACTGGTAGTATAATTTGCAAAAAATAATTATTATAAACATAATAATTACATAATAAACGATACTAATAAGATAATGATATAAATAATTATTATAAAAATCGTTATTATGTTATTATTATTGTTATCTACTATTAGTATTGTTGTGGTTATTAGTATTTTGCAAAAAATATATACGATAACTCCAATAATTGCAATAATAATGATAACCATTGAAATAATGATGGATAATAAATTGCAAATAATGATGAATGATAATGATGATCGATGATATGATGATGATAAAACGATAAATAATGATGATAATCATGATAATGATGTGATAATAACAGGAATTGTGTCCATATATAATATAAAAAGGTATAAGAAAAACATAAATCCCAAAAGTCGAAAAATCTAGCGAAATATAACCTTTTGAGACTACACTTCAAAAATGACGTTTTTCGATTTCTTTGGTGATTTCGGCAATTATTAGGGTAATAATGATAATAATTACCAGAATTGATTAATCATAACAAAAAATGATGATAAAGGTGAGAATAAAAGAGAATTTTGATAAACACTGAATATTATTAAAATTATTATTTATTATATTATTATTATTATTATTATTATTATTATTATTATTATTATTATTATTCATTATATTATCAGTATTATTAGTATTAGTATTATTATTATATTACTATTATCTTAATTATTAGTATTATTGCCAAAAAATCTATTATGTCTGTAATAATAACAATAATAATAAGTAATAAGTTAATAATAATAATGCTAGTGGTTATAATATTGTTATAGTATTATTATTGTTATTATCATCATTATTATTATTTGTACTGGTAGTATAATTGCAAAAATAATTAGTATAAAAAGTAAATAATTTACAGTAATAACGATACTAATTAAGATAATGATATAAAAATAATTATAAAATCGTTATATTGTTAGTATTATGTTTATTACTATTATTATTGTTGTGGTTCTTGTATTATGCAAAAAATATATACATAACTCCAATAATTGCAATTTAATAATAATAACAATTGCAATAATGATGATAAAAATTGCAAATAATGATGATAATGATGATGATAATGATGATAATGATGATAATGATGATGATAACGATATAATGATGATAATCATGATAATGATGATGATAATAACAGGAATTGTGTCATATAAATATAAAAAATGTATAAGAAAAAACATTCCCAAAAGTCGGAAAAAACGGCAAAAATCTAGCGAAAATATAGCCTTTTGAGAGTATTTCCAAATGAAGTTTTTTCGATTTCAGTTTGTGATTGCGGCAATTATTAGGGTAAATAATGATAATAATTTACCAGAATTGTATTAATCATAACAATAATGATGAGAAAAGTGAGTACTAAAGAGAATTTTGAAAACATTTGATTGAATATTATAAAATTATATTATTATTATTATATTATTATTATTATATTATTATTTTATGTATTATTAGATTATATTTATTATTATTATTACTATTATCTTAATTATAGTATTATGCCAAAAAATTTTATATATCTGTAATAATAACAATAAAATATATGTATAAGTAAAAAAACCATCCTATAATAATAATATGCTAGTGGTTATAAATTGTTATTAGGATTATTATGTTTATTATCATTCATTATATTATTGTGTACTGGTAGTAAAATTACAAAAATCATTATTAGAACAGTACTAATTACAGTAATGACGATACAATTAAAGATAATGATATAAATAATATATTATAAAATAGTTATTAATTGTTATTATTAGTGTTATTACTATGATTTTGTTGTTGTTATTATATTATTGCAAAACTATATACTATAACTCCAATAATTGCAAATAATAATGGTTAACAATTGCAATAATGATGATAATAATTGAATAATGGACCGTAATGATATGATAATGATGATAATGATGATAATGATGATGATAACGATAATAATGTGATAATCCATGATAATGATGATGATAAAAACAGGGAATTGTGTCCATATATAATATAAAAAGGTATAAGAAAAAACATTCCCAAAAGTCGAAAAAAGCGGCCAAAATCTAGCGAAATATAGCCTTTTGAGAGTATACTCCAAAATGACGTTTGTTCGATTCTTTGGTTGGATTTCGACAATTATTAGGGTAATAATGATAATGAATACCGAATTGTATTAATCATAAACAATAGTAATGATAAAAGTGAGAATAAAGAGAATTTTGATACATTTGAATATTATTAAAAAAAAAAAACTATTATTATTATTATTATTATATTATTATTATTATTTTTATTATTTATATTATTATTATTATTATTATATATTAATTTATTATTATTATTATTATTATACTATTATCTATATTAGTATTATTGCCAAAAAAATCTAGGATATCTGTAATAATAAACAACAATAATAATAAGTATAAGTATAATAATATAATTGCTATTTGTTATAATATTGTTATTAGTAATATTAATGTTAATATAATCATTATTATTATTTGTAATGGTAGTATAATTGCAAAAATAATTATTAAGACAGTAATATTACACTTAAAAAGACTAATTAAAATAATGATATAAATAATAATTATTAAAAATCGTTATTATTGTTATTATTATTGTTATTACTCTTATTATTGTTGTGGTATTAGTTATTATTGCAAAAATATATACTATAAACGCCAATAATTTGCAATAATAATGATACAATCGCAATAATGATGATAATAATCTGCAATGATGATGATAATGATGATAATGATGATGAATACACGAAATAATGGATGATAATCATGATAATGGATGATGATAATAACAGGAATTGTGTCCATAATAATATAAAAAAGGTATAAGAAAAACCATTCCAAAATTACAAAAAAGCGGCAAAAATCTAGCGCAATATAGCCTTTTGAGAGTATACTCCAAATGACGTTTTTCGAGTTCTTTGGTGATTCGGCAATATTAGGGTAATAATGATAACAATTACCAAACGTGTATTAATCATAACAATAATTGATGATAAAAGTGAGAATCCAAAGGAGGATTTTGATAAATATTTGAATATTCTTAAAATTATGTATTATTATTATTATTATTATTATTATTATTATTATTATTATGATTGGATTATTATGATAGTATCTATAATAGTAGTATTATTGCCAAAAAAGCGATTAATATGTAATAATAACAATAATAATAATAAGTATAAGTATCATAATAATAATGCTAGTGGTTATAATAGTGTTATTAGTATTATTCTGTTATTACATCATTATTACTATTTGACTGTAGTATAATTGCAAAAATAATATTACTAAAGTAATAATACTGTAATAACGATTACTAATTAAAGATAATGATATAAATAATAATTATAAAATCGTTATTATTGTTATTATTATTGTTATATTACCTATTATTATTGTTGTGGTATTAGTATATGCAAAAATATATACTATAACTTCAATAATTGAAATAATAATGAAAGCAAATTGCAATATTGATGATAATAATTGCAATAATGATGATAATGATGATGATAATGATGATAATGATGATGATAACGATAATAATGATGAAATCATGATAATGATGATGATGCTAATAACAGAATTGTGTCCATATATTAACATAAAAAAGGTATAAGAAAACATTCCAAAAGTCCTAAAAAAGCGGCAAAATCTAGCGAAATATAGCCTTTTGCGAGTATACTCCAAAATGGACGTTTTTTCGATTTCTTTGGTGGATTTCGGCAATTATTAGGGTAATAATGATAATAATACCAGAATTTATTAATCATAACAAATAATGTGATAAAAGTGAGAATAAAGAGACTTTTGAATAACATTTGAATATATATTAAAAGTATTATTATTATTATTATTATTATTATAGTTTAGTATTTATAGTATTTTACATTATCTTAATTATTAGTATTATTGCCAAAAAATCTATTATATCTGTAATAATAACAATAATAATATAAGTTTAGTATACTAATAATAATGCTAGTGGCTCATAATATTGTTATTAGTATATATTGTATTATCATCATTATTATTATTTGTATGGTAGTATAATTGCAAAAAGAATTATTATAACATTAATAATTACAGTAAAACGATACTAATTAAGATAATGATATAAATAATTATTATAAAATCGT
Organism: Penaeus monodon; assembly: GCF_015228065.2. Taxonomy (NCBI): domain Eukaryota; kingdom Metazoa; phylum Arthropoda; class Malacostraca; order Decapoda; family Penaeidae; genus Penaeus; species Penaeus monodon. Next base: position 42,034 of record NW_023659077.1, read on the forward strand.
TATTATTGTTATTATTATTGTTATTACTATTATTAATGTTGTGGTTATTATATTATTGCCAACAATAATTCATACTATAATCCAATAATTGCAATAATTATGATAACAATTGCCAATAATTGATGACAATAATGCAATAATGATGATAATGATGATGATAAGATATATGATGAGATACGATAATATGATGAAACTCATGATAAGTGATGATGATAATAACAGGAATTGTGTCCATATATACTAATAATCAAAGGTATAAGAAAAAACATTCCCAAAAGTCGAAAAAAGCGGCAAAATCTGGGGAAATATAGCCTTTTGAGAGTATACTCCAAAATGAAGTTGATCGATTTCTTGGTGATTTCGGCAATATGAGGGTAATAATGATAATAATAATACCAGAATTTATTAATCATAACAATAAATGATGATAAAAGTGAGCATAAGAGGAATTTTATAACATTGAATAT
>NW_023659077.1:47500-72115 GCF_015228065.2 Penaeus monodon
GCCAACAAATTTTTATATCGTAATAATAACAAAATAAAAAATGTATAAGTATAATAAAAAATAATGCTAGTGTTATAAATTTTTTATTAGTATTTTTATTGTTTTTATATCTTATTATATTTTACTTGTATTTAATTTCAAAAATAATTATTAAACAGTAATATTTTCGTAATAACGATCTAATAAAAAAAGATATAAATAAAAATTTAAAATAGTTATTATTTTTTTTATTTTTGTTATTACTATTATTTTTGTTTGGTTTTTAGTATTATTGCAAAAATATATACTATAATCCAAAAACTGCAATAATAATGATAACAATTTTCAATAATGATAAATAATTTCAATAAAGATGATAAGGGGTGATATTGATGATAATGATGATGATAACGTAATAAGATATAATCATGTAATTAGATAATAAAAGGAATTGTGTCCATATATAATATAAAAAATTAAGAAAAAAAAATTCCCAAAGTCGAAAAAACGGGAAAAAACTTGCAAATATACCCTTTTTAGATATACTCCTAAATGACGTTTTTTATATTTTTTTTTTGATTTCGGCAATTATTGCATAAAAATGATAATAATTTATTAAACAAACAAAATGATGATAAAATGGGGGAAAAAAAAGAAAATTTTGATAAATTTGAAAATTTTTTAAAATTATTATTATTATTATTAATTATTATTATTATTTTATTATTTTAGTATTATTTTATTTTTGTTATTATTATTTTATTATTATTATTCTATTATCTTAATTATTAGTTTATTGCCAAAAAAACTATTTTATTGTAATAATAAAATAATAATAAAAAAGTAAAGTAAATAATAAAAATGCTAGGGTTATAATATTGTTATTAGTATTTTATTTTTATTATCATCTTATTATTTTTTTACTGGTATAATTGCAAAAAAATTATTTATAAAAATAATAATTACAGTAATAAAGATACTAAATTTAAAATTTGATATAAATAATAATTTAAAAACGTTAAAATTTTATTATTTTTGTTATTCTATTATTATTGTTTGGTTATTAGATTATTGCAAAAAAATAACATAACTCCATAATTTCAATAATAATGAAACAATTCAATAAAGATGAAATAATTGCAATAATGATGATAATGATGATGATAATGTGATAATATGAGATAAAAGATAAAATGATGATAATCTGATAAAAAGATGATGATAATAAAAGGGGAAATTTTGCCTATATAATATAAAAAAGGTTAAAAAAAACTTCCCAAAAGTCGAAAAAAGGGCAAAATTAGCGAAAAATAGCTTTTTGAGAGATACTCAAAATGACGTTTTTTTGATTTTTTTGGTGTTTTTGGGAATTATTAGGGGAAAAATGTAAATAATACCAGAATTTATTAATCAAAAATAATGATGATAAAGTGAGAATAAAAGGGGAATTTTTATAACATTTGAAATATTAAAATTATTATTTTATTAATATTATTATTATTTTTTATTTTAATTATTTTTAAACATTATTATTTTTATTATTATTATTATTATTATTATTATTACTTTATCTTAAATTTTTAGATTATTGCCAAAAATCTATTATTGCGTAATAAAAACAATAATAATAATATAAGTTATAATAATAAAGCTAGTGGTTATAAATTTTTTTATTAGTATTATTATTGTTATTATCATCATTATTATTATTTGTACGGGTAGTATAATTGCAAAAAAAAATTATTATAACAGTAATAATTAACAGTAATAACGATATAATTAAGATAATGTTTATAATAAATTATAAAATCGTTATTATTTTTTATTATTATTGTTATTACTTTTATTATTGTTGTTGGTTATTAGTTTTTTTTGAAAAAATAAAAATAAAAACTCCAAAATTGCAATAATAATGATCCAATTGCAATAATGATGAAAATAATTGAAATAAAAATGATAATGTGATGAAAAGTGAAAATGATGAAATTTGATGATGAAAACGATAAAATAAATGAAAACATGATAATGTGATGAAAATAAAGAATTGTGCCCATATATAATAAAAAAAAGGTATAAAAAAACATTCCAAAAGTCAAAAAAAGTGGAAAAATCTAGCGAAATTTTAGCTTTTTGAGAATTTTAATCAAAAATGACTTTTTTTCCCCGATTTCTTTGGTGATTTCGGCAATTATTAGGGTAATAATGTAATAATTACATGAATTTTATTAATCATAACAATAATGATGAAAAAAGTGGGGAAAAAAGAGAATTTTGAAACTTTCAAAAATTTTTAAAATTTATTATTATTATTTTTTTATTCTTTTATTATTATTATTTTTTATTATTATTGCAATTTTATCATTATTTATTTTTTATTATTATTTTTTACTATTATCTTAATTATTAGTATTATTGCCAAAAAAACTATTATTCGGTAAAAATAACAATAATAAAAAATAAGTAAAAGTAAAAAAATTAATAATGCAAAGGGTTAAAATATTGTTTTAGTTTATTATTGTTATTATCATCTTTACCCCAAAAATGACTTTTTTCGTTTTCTTTGGTGTTTTTCGGCAATTTTTTTAGGGGGTAATAATGATAAAAATTACCAGAATTGTAAATTTCATAACAAAAAATGAGAAAAAGTGAGAAAAAGGGGGAATTTGATAACATTTGAATAGTATTAAAAATTAGTATTTTATTAATTATTATTATTTTTTATATTATTATTATTATTTTTATTAATTTTTTATTATATTATTTTAATTTTTTTCATTCCCAAAAAATTTTTAATATCTGAAAATAATAACAAAATAATAAAAAGTATAAGTATAATAATAAAATGCTAGTGGTTATAATTTTTGTTTTTAGTAATTTTTTTATACCCATCTTATTATTATTTGTACTGGTAGTAAAATTTGCAAAAAATAATTATTATAACAGTTTTTAATTCCCGTAATAACGAAAACAATTAAGATAATAAATAAAAATAAAAATTTATAAAATCTTTAATTATTGTTATTTTTTTTGGGTTTTAAATTTTTATTATTTTTGTGGTTATTGGGCATTATTGCAAAAATATTACTGTAACCCCAATAATTGAAATTTAATAATGAAGCAATTGCAATAATGATGATAATAATTGCAATAAGGGATGATAATGATGATGATAATGTGAAAATGATGATGATAACGATAATAATGATGAAAACATGATGGGGATGATAAAAAACAGGAATGTGTCCATTAATAAAAAAAAAGGAATAAAAAAAAACATTCCATAATCGAAAAAGGGGCAAAATCTAGCGAAATATACCCCTTTTGAGAGATACTCCAAAATGACGTTTTTTCGATTTCTTTGGTGATTTCGGAAATTTATTAGGGTAATAATGATAATTTTTTCCCAGAATTGTAAAATCATAACAAATAATAAATGAAAAAAAAAGTGAAAATAAAGAAAATTTTTTGAAACATTTAAATTTAGTATTAAAATTTTTTAATTTTTTATTTTATTATTATTTTTATTATATTTTTAATTAAATTATTATTATTTTTTATTATTTTTTACTATTATCTTAATTATTAGTTTATTCCCAAAAATTATTATACGGGTAAAATTTAAAATAAAAATAATAATTTAAAGTATAAAAAATAATAATGTAGGGGGATAATATTTTTTATTAGTATTTTATTGTTATTACCCTCATTATTATTATTGGTACGGGTAGTATTTTTTTCCCCCCCCCCCCAAAAAAATTTTTAAAACATTTAATAATTCGAAATAACGATACTAATTAAGATAATAAATTTTAAAAAAATAATTATAAAATCGTTTTATTTTTATTATTTTGTTTTTTACTTTATTATTTTTTGTGGTTTTTAGTATTTTTGAAAAAATTTTTACTTTTAAAACCCCAAATAATTGCAATAAAAATGTAAAAAATTTGCAAAAAATGATGATAAAAATTTGGGGCAATAATGATGTAATGATGATGAAAAATGATGAAATGTGAAAATGATGATGTAACAAAAATAATGTTTGATAACATAAAAGGGAAAATGAAAAAAAGGAATTGTGTCCAAAATAAAATTTTAAAAATTTGGTTTATAAGAAAACTTTCCCCAAAAAATTTCAAAAAAAAGGGGGAAAAATCTAGGGGAAATTTATGCATTTTGGGGTATACTCCAAAATGAGGTTTTTTCGATTTTTTTTGGGGGTTTTTCGGAAATTTCCCGAATTGTTTTAAATCATAACAATAAGGGAGGAAAAAGTGAAATAAAGAAAATTTTTGGAACATTTGAATATTTTTAAAAATTTTTATTATTATTATTATTATTTTTTTTATTATTTTTATTATTTTTTATTATTATTATCATTTTTATTATTATTTTTATATTATTTTAATTTATAGTATCATTGCCAAAAAATCTATTTTACTGTAATAAAACAATAATAATAATAATTATAAGTATATATAAAAAATGCTAGGGGTTTTAATAAATTGTTTTTGTTTTATTTTTTGTTATTATCTTTCATTATTATTATTTGTACTGGTATTAAATTTTGGCAAAAATAATTATTTTTTAAAAAGGAATAATTCCCTTAATACGATACTAATTAAGTAATGATATAAATAAAAAATTAAAAAATCGTTTTTATTGTTTTTATTATTGTTATTCCTATTTTTTGTTGTGGTATTAGAAATTATTGCAAAATATTTTATAACCCCAAAAAATTGCAAAATAATGATAAAAATTGCAATAATGAGATAAAAATTGCAAAAAATGATGAAAATTTAGATGAAAATAAGATAATATGTAATGAGGGTTTTAAACGATAAAAATGAGATAATCATGAAAAGATGGGTAATAAAAAGGAATTGTGCCCAATAAAAATTAAAAAAAAGGTATAAGAAAAACATTCCCAAAAGTCAAAAAAGCGGAAAAAATTTTCCAAAAAAACCCCTTTTGAGAGGTCTCCAAAATGACGTTTTTTTTTTGGGGGAATTTTCTTTGGTGATTTCGGCAATTTTTAGGGTAAAATTAATAATTACCAGAATTGTATTAATAAAAAAAAATAAGGGGGAAAAAAGTAGAAAAAAGGGAAAATTTTTAAATAACTTTTAAATATTATTGAAATTTTATTAATATTTATTATTATATTATTTTTTAATTATTTTATTTTTTACATTATCTTAATTATTAGTATTTTCCCAAAAAAAATCAAATTATATCTGAAAATAATAACAATAAAAATAATAAGATAAGTATAAAAATAAAAATGCAGTGGTTATAATATTGTTATTATTTTTTATTGTTTATTATCATCATTTTTAAATTATTTTTTACTGGTAGTAAAATTTGCAAAATAATTATTAACAGTAAAAATTTCCCGTAAAAAACGATACTATTTTAAGAAAATGTAAAAATAATAATTTTTAAAAATGTTTTTTAAATTGTTTTTTATTTTTATTGTGTGAACTGACCCATCAGACGGAAAAATTTGGAAGGGAAGAGTTACCCTTCCGTTTGAAAAACATGGGGCCCGTAAATGTATAAGGGGTAGAAAGATGGGGAGAGAGATGTCTTTATGATCGGCGGGGGCTATTTGTTTTATGATAATTTTTGTCTTTTAATTATTTAATTTAAAAAAAATTTCACCCACGTTTTCTTTTTTATCCTTTGGGTTTTTAGACACATTATGGGGTCGGGGGGCTATTAGTAGGGATTTCTTTTTTTTACCCTGTCATTTAACAAAAACTCCCTTACTTTTTAGCGGGTTTTTTAAAACAGGGCCCTTTTAAAAAAGAAGAAATAATTTTAAATTTGGGAAAAGGGGAAAAAGACACCGCCCTTTTTTGAGGGGAATTTGCCACCTTCACCGGGGTTTTTGCCCCGAGATTCCCCTCTTAATTCATTTACTTTTTGGGAGGTGTATATTTTTAGGCCGGGGCAGCCAGGTCAGGGGGGGGAGAGCTTTTTGGGGCTTTGGGGCCCTCATCGGATGGTTCCGGGGTCGAAGAGTACGAGCTAAAAGGGGGTTTAAGGTTTGGCTTTTTAAACCCTTTTTTTTCTCTGTATCTTGATGGGGGTGATGTGCTCTTTTACTTTTTTTTATCTTTTGGGAAATTTTTTTTTAACTCGTTTTTTTGAAGGGTTTTGTTTAACTTATCAGAATCTTAGTTTTTAAATGTTTTTTAAACCTTTTTTATTTCAACGTTTTTTAAATAAAAATTTTTTTTTGTAAAAATGAATTGAATATTTTTAAACCCCCATCATGCTTTCCCCTCCGTTTGTCTAATTAAAACCCTTTTTCAATTTTAAACCCCAAAATTAATTTTTGGGAAAAGCCAGATGCCTGGGGCCCCCATCGCCCTTTATATAGAATGTAAAGAATTAGGGGAATTTAAGGGAAAACCCCAAAAAAACCCCCCCCCCGGTTTTTTAATTGGGGATATAAACCCCTAGGGTTTTTAAACCCTTTCACGAGTTTTAAAACCTTAAAATTTGATTTCTATCGCCCTTTAGGGCGACACGCAACCCCTCCGGATGTAAAAACCCCGCTAACTAGTGTTGACCCCGGGGCCTTGGGGAATTCATAACTTTCACCTTTCTTCCTATACTTCATTTACCCCTTCAACACGCCTCTTTTCCTTTTAAAAACATAATACCTCGCGTTCCCGGGCAAAAAATTTAAAAAGGTGGTGGGGGTTTGACCTTGTACCAAGGATCGACGGTCAATCTTTCTTTCATATCGTAAATTATTTTCTATTATTATAGTTGTGGTTATTGTAAATTTTGGCCAAAAATATATACTATAACTCCCAATTTTAAATTTCAAAATAATGATAAAAAATTGCAAAATGATGAAAATTTTTTCAATAATGATGATAATGATGATGATAATGATGATATGATGTAAAGATGATGAAACGTAAAAATGATGATAATCTGATAAGGGAAAAAAAAAGTAAAAAACAGGAAATTTTTTCCATATATAAAATTTAAAAAAAGGTTTTAAGAAAAAAAATTCCCAAAATCGAAAAAACGGCCAAAATCTGCGAAATATAGCCTTTTTAGAGTATACTCCCAAATGACGTTTTTTTGATTTCTTTGGGGGTTTTTGGCAATTATTTTGGGGGGAATAATGATAATAAATTTCCAAATTTATTAATTTAAACAAAAAAGATGATAAAACTGAGAATAAAAAGAAAAAATTTTTATAACATTTTAAAATTATTAAAATTTTTTATTATTTATAATTATTTTTATTATTATTATTTTTATTATTATTATTATTTTAAATTTTTATTATTAAAATTAATATTTCTTTTTTATTGTATTTTGCCAAAAAAATCTATTTTATCTGTAATAATAAAAATTACTAAAAAAGTATAAGTATTTAAAATAAAATGGCCCAGTGGGTTTTAAATTTTTATTAGTATTTTTATTTTTTATCATCATTATTTTATTTGTAGGGTTGTTTTTGCAAAAATAAAATTTTTATAAAAAGTAAAAAATTACGTAATAACGATACTAATTAAGATAATTTATAAAATAATAATTATAAAATCGTTTTTATTTTTATTATTTTTGGGTTTTTTACTATTATTTTTTGTTTTTGGGTTTTAGTATTTTGCAAAAATATATACTATAACCCCTAATTCAATAAAAATGATAAAATTTTCAATAAAAGGATAAAAAAATTGCAATAATGATTTATATGATGAGATAATATATAATTATGATAATGATGATGAAAACGAAAAACTAATGGGGTAAACATGATAAAAGGGTGATGATAATAAAAAGGAATTGTGTCCATATATAAAATAAAAAAGGTTAAAAAAAAAACATTCCCAAAAGTCGAAAAAGCGGCCCAAAACTAGCGGGAAAATAGCCTTTTGAGAGGGATACTCCAAAATGAGTTTGTTTTGATTTCTTTGGTGATTTCGGCAATTATGAGGGGAAAAAAGGGAAAAATTTCCAGAATTGTATTAATTCCCAAAAAATTTAAAGATGAAAAAGTTTAGAATAAAGAGAAATTTTTGATAACATTTTAAATTATTTTAAAAAATTTTTATTATTATTATTATTTATTATTATTTTTATTTTTATTATTTTTTTTTTATTACTATTTTTTATTATTATTATTTTTTTATTATTTTTATTACTATTATCCTTTAAATTAAATTTGTATTATTGCCAAAAAAAAACTATTATATCTGTAATAATAGCAATAATAAAATAAATATAAGTATAATAAAAAAATGTAGGGTTATAAAATTTTATTAGATTATTAATTTTTTATTATAATCATTATTTTTATTTATTTCGGTGTATAATTGCAAAAAAAAAATTATTATAACAGTAAAATTCCCTTAAACACATTTCTAAATTTAAAATAAGGAAAATAAATAAAAAATTAAAAATCGTTTAAATTTTTATTTTATTGTTTTACTATTAATTGTTGTGGTTTTAGTATTATTGCAAAAAAATATACTATAACCCCCAAAAATTTGGAATTTTAAAGAAACAAATTTCAATAATGATGATAATAATTGCAATAATGATGGGAAAAAATGATGATAATGATGATAAAGTGATGATTAAAATAATAATGAGATAATCATGAAATGATTATGATAATAACAGGAAATTTTGTAAATAATAATTTAAAAAAGGGATAAGAAAAAAAATTCCCAAAAAATCGGAAAAAAAAAGGGGGAAATTTGCGAAAAATAGCCTTTTGAAGTTTTACTCCAAATGATTTTTTTTTCGGGGGGGGGTTTTTTTGGTGATTTCGGCCCAAAATTAAATTTGGGTAATAAAGAAAAATTTTCCAAAATTTTATTAATTTATAAAAAATAATGAGATAAAAATGGAAAAAAGGGGAATTTTTTATAACATTTGAAAAATTATTAAAAATTTTTTATTATATTATTTTTATTTTTATTATATTTTTTATTATTATTTTTATTATTTCTATTATCTTTAAATTTTTAGTTTATTGCCAAAAAATTCTATTATATCTTTTAAAATAAAAATAATAAAAATAAGTATAAGTATAATTTAAAAATGCTAGTTGGGTTTTAAAAATTGTTTTTTAGTTTTTTTATTTTTATTATCATAAATTTTATTATTTGTACTGGTAGTATAATTGCCCAAAAATAATTTTTATAACAATTATAATTTTAAATAATAAAAGATAATAATTAAAATAAAGATATAAAAAATAATTATAAAAACGGTTTTTATTGTTATTATTATTTTTATTAAATATTATTTTGTTTTTGGTTATTAGATTTTTGCAAAAATTTTATATATAACTCCAAAAATTTTCAAAATAAAGAAACAAAATTTCATAATGATGATAATAATTTCAATAATGAGATAAAGAGATGATAATGATGATAATGATGATGATAAAAGAAATAATTAAAGATAAACATATAATGGGAAAGATAAAAAAAAAGGAATTGGGGTCCCTATATAATATAAAAAAGGGGATAAGAAAACATTCCCCAAAAACGAAAAAGCGGCAAAAAACTAGCGAAAAAATACCCTTTTTTTTTGTAAAACCCCCTAAATTTACTTTTTTCGTTTCTTTGGTGATTTTGGCAAAAATTAGGGTTTAAAAAATGATAAAAAATTTCCAAAAAATTTTATTAAACCCTAAAAATAATGATGATAAAAGTTTAAATAAAGAGAAAATTTTTATAAAAATTTTAAAATTTTAAAATTTTTTATTATTATTATTATTATTATTAATTTTTATTTTTTATTTTATTTTATTATTTTTTATTTTTATTAATTTTTATTATAAATTTTCCCAATTATTTGTATTATTTCCCCAAAAAATCTAAATTTTATCTGTAATAATAACAAAAATAAAAAATATGTATAAGTATAATAATTTAAAAAATGCTGTGGTTTAAAAATTTTTATTAAATATTATTTTTGGTTTTTATCATCATTATTATTTTTTGTCTGGTATTTTAATTGCAAAAAAAAATTTTTATAGCTAATAATTACAGTAATAAAAAATACTAAATTTAAAATTAAGGGTATAAAAAAAAATTATAAAATCGTTATTATTGTTATTTTATTGGGTTTTTACTATTATTATTGTTGTGGTTATTATATTATTGCAAAAATAATTCTATAACTCCAAAATTTTCAAAATAATATAAAAAATTGCAATAATATGATAAAAAATTGCCCAAAAATGATTTTATAATGATGATGATAATGTTGGGTAATGAGGGTTTAAGATGATGTAACGGAAAAAATAATTATAATCCGATAAGTGAGATAAAACAGGGAAATTTTTTCCATATATAAAACAACAAAAGGGAAAGAAAAACATTCCCAAAAATCGAAAAAACGGCAAAAATTTTGCGAAAAATAACCTTTTAGAGTATACCCAAAATGGGGCGTTTTTTTTTGATTTCTTTTGTGATTTTTGGCAATTTTTAGGGGTTTAAAAATGATAATAATTACCATAATTTTATTTTCATAACAATAATGATGAAAAAGTGGAATAAAAAGAATTTTTTATAAAATTTTTTAAAATTTTTAAAATTTTTATTTTCATTATTAAGATTATTTTTAAATTTTATTTATTATTATTATTATTATTATTATTATTATTATTATTTTTTTATTATTATTAAATATTTTTTATTTTTGTATTATTGCCAAAAAAAACGATTATTCGGGAATTAACAATAAAAATAAAGTATAATATAAAAATAATAATTAGTGGTTATAAAATTGTTTTTAGGTTTTTATTTTTTATCATCATTTTTTTATTTGTACCCGGTAGTAAAATTTCAAAAATAATTATTTTTAACAGTAATTTAATTTCCGTAAAAACGATAAAAAATTAAGATAAAATTAAATAATAAATTTTAAAACGTTTTTTATTTATTATTTTTTTGTTATTTTTTATTTTTTGTTGTGGTTTTTAGTTTATTGCAATAATATATATAAAACTCCAATATTGCAAATAATGATAACAAATTTCAAAAATGATGATAATAATTTTCAAAAATGGGTAATGGTGAAAGATAATGATGATAAAGATGATAATGATGATGATAAAGATAATAAAGATGATAATTTTGATAAAGATGAAAGATAATAACAGGAATTTTGTCCATATATAAATAAAAAAAAAAGGGTATAAAAAAAAACATTCCCAAAAAATTTGAAAAGCGGCCCAAAAACTAGCGAAAATAATTTTGCCTTTTGAGAGTATACCCCAAAATGACGTTTTTTTTTTTTGGGTTTCTTTTGGGAATTTTGGGAATTATTAAAGGGGAATAATGATAATAATTACCAGAATTATATTAATCATAACAATAATGATGATAAAAGTGAGAATAAAGAGAATTTTGATAACATTTAAATGTTATTAAAATTATTATTATTATTATTATTATTATTATTATTATTATTATTATTATTATATTATTATTATTATTATTATTATTATTATTATAACTATTATCTTAATTATAAGTATTATTGCCAAACAATCTATTATATCTGTAATAATTACAATAATAACGATACTAATTAAGATAATGATATAAATAATAATTATAAAATCGTTATTATTGTTATAATTATTGTTATTACTATTACTATTGTTGTGGTTATTAGTATTATTGCAAAAATATATTCTATAACTCCAATAATTGCAATAATAATGATAACAATTGCAATAATGATGATAATAATTGCAATAATGATGATAATGATGATGATAATGATGATAATGATGATAATGATGATGATAACGATAATAATGATGATATCATGATAATATGATGATGATAATAACAGGAATTGTGTCCATATATAAATAAAAAAGGTATAAGAAAAAACATTCCCAAAAGTCAGAAAAAAGCGCCAAAATCTAGCGAAATAAATAGCCTTTTGAGAGTATACTCCAAAAATGACGTTTTTTCGATTCGTAGTGATTTCGGCAATTATTAGGGTCATAATGATAATAATTACCATAATATATTAATCATAACAATATGATGATAAAAGTGAGAAATAAAGAGAAATGTTGAAACATTTGAAAATATATTAAAATTATATTATCATTCTTACAATTATATTATTTATTATTATTATTATGTATATTATGTATTATTATTATTATTATTATTAATTATTATATACTATTATCTTAATTATTAGTATTACTGCCAAAAAAATCGATTACATCTGTAATAATAACAATAAATAATAATAAGTATAAGTATAATAATAATAATGCTAGTGGTTATAATATTTTATTCGTATTCTATTTTTATTATCATCCATTATTATATGTTATGGTAGTATAATTGCAAAAATAATATTATAACAGTTAATAATTACAGTAATAAACGAACTTATACTAAGATAATGATATTAATATAATTATAAAATCGTATATGTTATTATGATTGTGTATTACTATTATATTGTGTGGTTTTAGTATTATTGCAATAATATATACTATAACTCCAATGAATGCAATAATTAATGATAACAATTGCAAATATGATGAAATAATTGCCAAAATGATGATAATGCGATGATTGATATTATGATCAATGATGAAATGATGATGATAACGATACTAATGATGATAATCAACGATAATGATGATGATAATAACAGGAATGTTCCATATTATAATATAAAATAGGTATAAGAAAAACATTCCAAAAGGTCGAAAAAAGCGGCAAAATCTAGCGAAATATAGCCTTTTGAGAGTATACTCCAAAATGACGTTTTTTCGATTTCTTGGTAATTTCGGCAAAATTATTAGGCGGTATAATGATAATAATTACCAGGAATTATATTAATCATAACAATAATGATGATAAAAAGTGAGAATAAAGAGAATTTTGATAACATTTAAATGTTATTAAATTTTATTATTATTATTATTATTATATATTATTATTATTATTATATTATTATTTATTATTATTTATAATTATTATCATTATAATTACTATTATTCTTAATTATAGTATTATTGCCAAACAATATATTATTATCGGTAATAATAACAATAAGAAAAATAAGTATAAGTATAATAATAATAATGCTGACGTGGTTATAATAATGGTTATTAGTATTTATTATTGTTATTATCCTCATTAGTATATTTGTACTTGTAGTATAATGCAAAAAATAATTATTATACCAGTAATTAATTACAGTAATAACGATACTAATTAAAGATAATGATATAAATAATAATTATAAAATCGTTATTATTGTTAAAAATTATGTTATTAATATACTTTGTTGGGTAAGTCTTATTGACAAAAAATATTATTATATAACTCCAATAAAATTGTATTAATCAATGATACAATTGCAATAATGATGATAATTAATTGCAATAAATGATGATAATTGATGATGATTAATGATGATAATTATTGATAATGATGATGAAACGATAATAAATAAATGATAATCATGGATACTGATGATGATAATAACAGGATTGTGTCCATATATAAAATAAAGAAAGGTATAGAAAAACATCCCAAAAGTCGAAAAAAAAGCGGCAAAAATCTAGCGAAATATAGCCTTTTGAGAGTCTACTCCAAAATGACGTTTTTTCGATTTCTTTAGTGAGTTCGGCAATTATTAGGTAATAATGATAATAATTACCATAATTATATTAATCATAACAATATGATGATAAAGTGAGAATTAAAGAGAATTTTGATAACATTTGAATATTATTAAAATTATTATTATCATATTTATTTTATTATTAATTATTATGATTATTTATTACTTATATTATTATTATTATTATTATTATTATATATTATTATTATATTATACTATTATCTTAATTATTAGTATATTGCAAAAAAGCGATTACATCTGTAATAATGAACAATACTAATAATAAGTATAGTATAATAATAATAATGCTAGTGGTTATAATATGTTTATTAGATTATTATTTTTATTATCATCAGTATTAATTATTGTTACTGGTAGTTATAATTGCAAAAATAATTATTATAACAGTAATTAATCTACAGTAATAACGATACTAATTAGATAATGATATTAATATAATTATAAAATCGTTATTATGTTTATTATTATTGTTATTACTATTATTATTGTTGTGGTTATTATGTATTATTGCAATAATATATACTATAACTCACATTAATTGCAGACTAATGATAAAATTGCACAATAATGATGATAATAATTGCAATAATGATGGATAATGATGATGATTAATGATGATAAATGATGATAATGATGATGAAAACGATAATCATGATGATAATCATGATAATGATGATGAAATAACAGGAATTGTTTTCAATATATAATATAAAAATAGGTATAGAAAAACATTCCAAAAGTCGAAAAAAAGCGGACAAAAATCTAGCGAAATATAGCCTTGTGAGAGGTATACTCCAAATGACGTTTTCGATTGCTTTGGTAATTTCGGCAATTATTAGGTTAATAATGATAATAATTACCAGAATTATATTAATCATAACAATAATGACATGATAAAAGTGAGAAATAAAGAGGAATTTGATAAACATTTTAAATGGTCTCATTAAAATTATGATTTATTATTATTATTATTATTATTATTATTATTATTATTATTATTATTATTATTATTATATGATTAGTATTACTATTTATCTTAATTAATTAGTATTATGCCAAACAATCTATTTATATCTGTAATAATAACAATAATAAAAAGAAGTATAAGTATAATAATAATTAATGCTAGTGGTTTAATAATTCGTTATTAGTATTATTATTGGTATTATCATCATTATTATTATTTGTATTGTAGTATAATTGCAAAAACTAATTATTAAACAGTAATAATTACAGTAATAACGATACTAATTAAGATAATGATATAAATAATAATTATAAAATCGTCTATATTGTTAAAAATTATTGTTATTACTATTACTATTGTTGTGGTTACTAGATATTGCAAAAATATTTCTAAACTTCACACGAACTGTATTAATAATGATAAACAATTGCACTAATGAGATAATAATTGCAATAATGATGATTAATGATGATGATAATGATGATAATCGATGATAAGGATGATTGATAACGATAATAATGATGATAATCATGATAATGAGATGATAATAACAGGAATTGTGTCCCTATTCTAATATAAAAAAATATATAGAAAAAACATTCCCAAAAGGTCGAAAAAGCGGCAAAATCAGCGAAATATAACCTTTTGGAGAGGTATACTCCAAAATTGACGTTTTTTTCCGATTTCTTTAGTGATTTTCGGCAATTATTAGGGGATAATGATAATATTACCATAAATTATATCAATCATAACAATAATGATGATAAAAGTGAGAAATAAAAGAGAATTTTGATAACATTGCATATTATTAAATTATTATATCATATTATCATATTATATTATATTATTATTGTTATTATTATTATTATATTATTACTATTATCTTAATATTAGTATTATTGCCAAAAAATGATTAATCTGTAAGAATAACAATAATAATAATAAGTATAAGTATAATAATAATAATGCTAGTGGTTATAATATTGTTATTAGTATTATTATTTTTTATCATTATATTATTATTTGTACTGGGGTCTATAATTGCAAAAAAATTATTATAACAGTGAGATAATTTTTTTTTTTTTTTCTTTTTACCGTTTTGTTGGGAGGGGGTGGTGGGGGGGGGGTGGGGGGAGTGGGTTGAGTGGGGAGAGGTGGGGACGGGGATACTAATTAAGATAATGATTAAATATAATTATAAAATCGTATTATTGTTATATTATTGTTATTACTAGATATTATTGTTGTGGTTATTAGTTATTATTGCAATAATATATACTATTAACTCCAATAATGGCAATAATAATGATAACAATTGCCCATAATGATGATAATAATTGCAATAATGATGATAATGTGATGATAATGATGATCAATGATGATAATGATGATGATAACGATAATAATGATGATAATCATGATAATGATGATGATAATAACAGGAATTGTGTCCATATATTTAATATAAAAAATAGGTATAAGGAAAAACCCTTCCCAAAGTCGGAAAAAGCGGCAAAATCTAGCGAAATATAGCCTTTTGAAGAGTATACTCCAAAATGAAGTTTTTTCGATTTCTTTGTAAATTTCGGCAATTACTAGGGTAATAAAGATAAAAATTACCAGAATTATATTAATAATAGACAAAAATGATGATAAAAATGAGAATAAAGAGAATTTTGATAACATTTAAATGTTATTAAAATTATTATTATTTATTATTATTATTATTATTATTAATGATTATTTTATTATTATGATTATTATTATTATAGTATTATTATTACTATTATCTTAATTAATAGTATTATTGCCAAACAATCTATTATATCTGTAATAATAACAATAATAAAAAAATATATAAGTATAATAAATAAAAATGCTAGTGGTTATAATATTGTTATTAGTATTATTATTGTTATTATCATCATTATTATTATTTTTACTTGTAGTATATTCAAAAATAAATTTTATAACAGTAATAATTACAGTAATAACGATACTAATTAAGATAATGATAAAATAATAATTATAAAATCGTTATTATTGTTATAATTATTGTTATTACTATTACTATTGTTGTGGTTATTAGTATTATTGCAAAAATATATTCTATAACTCCAATAATTGCAATAATAATGATAACAATTGCAATAATGATGATAATAATTGCAATAATGATGATAATGATGATGATAATGATGATAATGATGATAATGATGATGATAACGATAATAATGTGATAATCATGATAATGATGATGATAATAACAGGAATTTGTCCATATATAATATAAAAAATATATAAGAAAAACATTCCCAAAAGTCGAAAAAGCGGCAAAATCTAGCGAAATAATCTTTCGAGAGTATACTCCAAAATGACGTTTTTTCGATTTCTTTGGTGATTTCGGCAATTATTAGGGTAATAATGATAATAATTACCAGAATTGTATTAATCATAACAATATGATGATAAAGTGAGAATAAAGAGAATTTTGATAACATTTGAATATTATTAAAATTATTATTATTATTATTATTATTGTTATTATTATTTTTATTATTATTATTATTATTACTATTATCTTAATTATTAGTAGTATTGCCAAAAAATCTATTATATCTGTAATAATAACAATAATAACGATACTAATTAAGATAATGATATAAATAATAATTATAAAATCGATATTATTGTTATTATTATTGTTATTACTATTATTATTGTTGTGGTTATTAGTATTATTGCAAAAATATATACTATAACTCCAATAATTGCAATAATAATGATAACAATTGCAATAATGATGATAAAAATTGGGAATAATGATGATAATGATGATGATAATGATAGAATGATGATGATAAAGATAATAATGATGATAAACATGATATGATGATGATAAAAACAGGAATTGTGTCCATATATAATATAAAAAGGTATAAGAAAAACATTCCCAAAAGTCGAAAAAGCGGCAAAATTTTAGCGAAATATAGCCTTTGAGAGTAAACTCCAAATGACGTTTTTCGATTTCTTTGGTTTATTTCGGCAATTATTAGGGTAATAAGATAATAATTACCAGAATTGTATTATCATAACAATAATGATGATAAAAGTGAGAATAAAGAGAATTTTGATAACATTTCAATATTATTAAAATTAAATTTTTATTATTATTATTTATTATTTATTATTATTATTATTATTATTATTATTATTATTATCTTAATTATTAGTATTATTGCCAAAAAATCTATTATATCTGTAATAATAACAATAATAATAATATGTATAAGTATAATAATAATAATGCTAGTGGTTATAATATTGTTATTAGTATTATTATTGTTATTATCCCTCATTATTATTATTTTTTACTGGTAGTATAATTGCAAAAAAAATTTTTATAACTAATAAATTTCAGTAATAACGATACTAATTGCAGTAATGATGATAATAATTGCAATAATGATGATAATGATGATGATAATGATGATAATGATGATAATGATGATAACGATAATAATAATGATAATCATGATAATGATGATGATAATAACAGGAATTGTGTCCATATATAAAATAAAAAAGGTATAAATAAAACATTCCCAAAAGTCGAAAAAGCGGCAAAATCTAGCGAAATATAGCCTTTTGAGAGTATACTCCAAAATGACGTTTTTTCGATTTCTTTAGTGATTTCGGCAATTATTAGGGTAATAATGATAATAATTACCATAATTATATTAATCATAACAATAATGATGATAAAAGTGAGAATAAAGAGAATTTTGATAACATTTGAATATTATTAAAATTATTATTATCATTATAAGTATAATAATAATAATGCTAGTGGTTATAATATTGTTATTAGTATTATTATTTTTATTATCATCATTATTATTATTTGTACTGGTAGTATAATTGCAAAAATATATTATTATAACAGTAATAATTACAGTAATACGATACTAATTAAGATAATGATATTAATAATATTATAAAATCGTTATTATTGTTATTATTATTTTATTACTATTATTATTGTTGTGGTTATTAGTATTATTGCAATAATATATACTATAACTCCAATAATTGCAATAATAATGATAACAATTGCAATAATGATGAAATAATTGCAATAATGATGATAATGATGATGTAATGATGATAATGATGATAATGATGATGATAACGATAATAATGTGATAATCATGATAATGATGATGATAATAACAGGAATTGTGTCCATATATAAAATAAAAAAAAGTATAAGAAAAACATTCCCCAAAAATCCCAAAAAGCGGCAAAATCTAGCGAATATAGCCTTTTGAGAGTATACTCCAAAATGACGTTTTTTTTTGATTTCTTTGGTAATTTCGGCAAATTTTTAGGGTAATAATGATAATAATTACCAGAATTATATTAATCATAACAATAATGATGATAAAAGTGAGAATAAAGAGAATTTTGATAACATTTAAATGTATTAACATATTATTATTATTATTATTATTTATTATTATTATTATTTTGTATTATTATTATTATTTTAGTTACTTATTATTATTATTATTAATTACTATTATCTTAATTATGAGTTATTATTTTGCCCGAAACAATCTATTATATCTGTAAATATAACAATAATAAAAAAGTATAGAGTATAATAATAATAAATGCTAGTGGTTTATAATATTGTTATTAGTATTTTATTGTTATGATCTCATTATTATTATTTGTACTTGTAGTATAAATATGCAAAATATTATTATGACAGTATAATTACAGTAATACGATACTAATTAAATACTGATATAAATAATCATTATAAAATCGTTATTATTTGTTATAATTATTGTTATTACTATTCTACTTGTTTGTGGTTATTAGTATTATTGTGCAAAAATATAATTCTATACTCCAATAATTGTATATAATGATACCAATTGCAATAGTGATGATAATAATTCAATAATGATGATAATGATGATGATAATGATGATAATGATTAATAAGATGATTAATAACGATAATAATGATGATAATATGCTAATGATGATGATAATACAGGAATTGTGTCCATATTAATATAAAAAATATATAAGAAAAACATTCCAAAGTCGAAAAAGCGGCAAAATCTAGCGAAATATAGGCCTTTCTGAGAGTATACTCCAAAAATGACGTTTTCTCGATTTCTTTGGTGATTTCTGCAATTTTATGGTAATACATGAAATAATTACAGAATTGTATTATCATAACAATAATGATGATACAAGTGAGAATAAAGAGAATTTTTGATAACATTTGATATTATTAAAATTATATTATTAGTATTATTATTATTATTATTATTATTATTATTATTTATTTATTTTTTTAAGTTATTATTATTACTATTATCTTATTATTAATAGTATTGCCAAAAAATCTATATATCTGAATAATACATAATAATAATGAAGTATAAGTATAATATAATAATGCTATGGTTATATATTGTTATTAGTATTATTATGTGTTATTATTCAGCATTATTATTATTTGTACTGTATATAAATTGCAAAAATAAGTATTATAACAGTCATAATTACAGTAAATAAACGATCTAATTAAGATAATGATATAAATAATATATAAAATCGTTAATATGATTATTAATTATTTTATTATATATTATTTTGTGTTATTGTATTATTGCATAATAGTATATAATAATAATCATATAATGAAATTCAATAAGAATGATAATAATTGCAATAATGATGATATATGATGATTTATAATGTGATAATGATGATGATAACGATAAAATGATGATAATCCATGATAATGTGAATGATAATAACAGGAACTGTGGTCCAATTATTAATAAAAAGGTATAAAGAAACAACATCCAAAAGTCGAAAAAAAGGGCAAAATCTAGCGAAAATATAGCCTTATGCGATATACTCCAAAATGACGTTTTTTTCGATTTACTTTTGGTGATTTCGGCAATGATTAGGGTTAAATTAATGATAATTTAATTACCAGAATTGGATTAATCATAACATAATGCTGATAAAAGTGAGGAATAAAGGAGAATTTTGATAACTTTGAATATTATTAAAAATATTATTATTATAATTATTATTATTATTATGATTATATTATTTAATATTATTATTAATTATTATTATTATTATTATTTAATTATTACTCCACGATTAGCTAATTATTAGTATTATTGCCAAAAAATTCTATTATTATCTGTAATAATAACAAGAATAATAATAAGTATTAAGTATTAATAATAATACTGCTAGTATTATAATTTATTGTATTATTATTATATTGTTATTATCCATCATTAGTATAATTTGTATGGTAGTATAATTGCAAAAATAATTATTAAACAGTAATAAGTACTGTAATAACGATACTAATTAGATAATGATATAAAATTTAATAATTATTAAAATGTATTATTGTTATTATAATTGTTATTACTATATATTGGTTGTGGTTATTAGCATTATTGCAAAAAATATACTATAACTCCATAATTGCAAATAATATGATAAACAATTGCAATAATGATGATAATAACTTGCAAGAATGATTTTGATATGATGATGATAATGAGATAATGATGATAATGATCGATGTAAGATAATAATGATGATAATCATGATAATGATGATGATAATAACAGGAATTGGTCCATTATAATATAAAAAAAGGTATAAGAAAAACATGCCAAAAGTCCGAAAAAAGCGGGCAAAATCTAGCGAAAATATAGCCTATGAGAGTATACTCCAAATAATGAAGTTTTTCGATTTCTTTGGTGATTTCGGCAATTATGTAGGGTTAATAATGATAATTAATTTACCAGAATTGTATTAAGACATAACAATATGATGATAAAAGTGAGAATAAAGAGAAATTTTATAAATTTGAATATTAGTAAAAATATTATTGTTATTATTATTATATTATATTATATCATTATTATTCATTATTATTATTATTATTATTATTATTCTTATTATTATTATTTACTTTCATCTGAATTTATTAGTATTATGCCAAAAAATATATATATCTGTTAATACTAAACAATAATAATAATAAGTATAAGTATAATTAAATAATAATGTAGTGATTCTAATATTGTTATTAGTATTATTATTGTTATTATCACATTATTATTTATTGTAATGTAGTATAATTGCAAAAAATAATTTATTATAACAGTAATACTACTGTTAATAACGATACTAATTAAGAGACGATTATAAATTAATTATAAAAATCGATTTATGTTTAGTATTATGTTATTACTATATTATGTTGTGGTTATTAGTATTATTGCAAAAATATATAATATTAAACTCCAATAATTGCCAATAATAATGATAAACAAATTGCCAATAATGAATGATTAATTAATTGCAATAATGATGATTAAATGTGATGATAAATCGATGATAATGCTGATGATAACGATAATTATGAGATAATCATGATAATGATGATGAGTAATAACAGGAATTGTGTCCATATATAATATAAAAAAGGTATAAGAAAAAACATTCCAAAAGTCGAAAAAAGCGGCAAAAATCTAAGCGAAATATAGCCTTATGAGAAGTATACTCCAAAATGACGTTTTTCGATTTCTTATGGGATATTCGGCAAATTATTAGGGAATAATGATAATAATTACCAAGGATCTGTATTAATCATAACAATAATGATGATAAAAGTGCGAATAAAGAGAATTTGATAACATGTGAATATTATTAAAAATCATTAGTATTATTATTATTATTATTTATTATTTATATTATTATTATTATTATTATTATTATTATTATTATTACTATTTATCTATAATTATTAGTATTATTGCAAAAAATCTTATATATCTACGTAATAATAACAATAAATAATAATAAGTATAAGTTAATAATAATAATGCTAGGATTATAATATTGTTATTAGTATTATTATGTTTTATCATCATTATTATCATTTGTACTGTAGTATAATTGCCAAAAAAAATAATTATTAAAGTAATAATACTGTAATAAACGATACTAATTAAGAAATGATATAAATAATAATTATAAAATCGTTATTATTGTGATTATTATTGTTATTACTATATTCGGTTGTGGTTATTAGTATTATGCAAAATAATATACTATAAACTCCAAAATTGCAATAATAATGCTAACATTGCAATAATGATGATATAATTGCAATAATGATGATAATGATGATGATAATGGATGATAATGATGATGATAAAACGAATAATTAATTATCGTAATCATGATAATGCTTGATGATAATAACAGGAATTGTGTCATATATATTATAAAAAAGGTATAAGAAAAACATTCCCCAAAAGTCGAAAAAGCGAAAAATCTGAGCGAAAAGATAGCTTATGAGAGTATACTCCAAAATGACGTTTTTTCGATTTCTTTGGTCGATTTCGGCAATTATTAGGGTATAATAATAATGATAATAATTACCAGAAATTGTTATTAACATAAACAATAAGATGATAAAGTGAGAATTAAAGAGAATTTGATAACATATAGGAATATTATTAAAAATTATTATTGTTATTATGATTAGTATTATTATTAGTATTATTATAATATTATTATATTATATTATTATTATATTATATATATCTTAATTATTAGTATTATTGCCAAAAAATCTATTATATCTGTAATAATAACAATAATAATAATAAGTATAAGTATAATAATAATAATGCTAGTGATTATAATATTGTATAGTATATTATTGTTATTATTATTGTTGTGGTTATTAGTATTATTGCAAAAATATATACTATAACTCCAATAATTGCAATAATAATGATAACAATTGCAATAATGATGATAATAATTGCAATAATGATGATAATGATGATGATAATGATGATAATGATGATAATGATGATGATAACGATAATAATGATGATAATCATGATAATGATGATGATAATAACAGGAATTGTGTCCATATATAATATAAAAAAGGTATAAGAAAAACATTCCCAAAAGTCGAAAAAGCGGCAAAATCTAGCGAAATATAGCCTTATGAGAGTATACTCCAAAATGACGTTTTTCGATTTCTTTGGTGATTTCGGCAATTATTAGGGTAATAATGATAATAATTACCAGAATTGTATTAATCATAACAATAATGATGATAAAAGTGAGAATAAAGAGAATTTTGATAACATTTGAATATTATTAAAAATATTATTATTATTATTATTATTATTATTATTATTATTATTATTATTATTATTATTATTATTATATCTGTAATAATAACAATAATAATAATAAGTATAAGTATAATAATAATAATGCTAGTGATTATAATATTGTTATTAGTATTATTATTGTTATTATCATCATTATTATTATTTGTACTGGTAGTATAATTGCAAAAATAATTATTATAACAGTAATAATTACTGTAATAACGATACTAATTAAGATAATGATATAAATAATAATTATAAAATCGTTATTATTGTTATTATTATTGTTATTACTATTATTATTGTTGTGGTTATTAGTATTATTGCAAAAAAATATACTATAACTCCAATAATTGCAATAATAATGATAACAATTGCAATAATGATGATAATAATTGCAATAATGATGATAATGATGATGATAATGATGATAATGATGATAATAGAGAATAAGATAATAATGATGATAATATGATAATGATGATGATAATAACAGGAATTGTGTCAATATAATATAAAAAAGGTATAAGAAAAACATTCCAAAAGTCGAAAAAGCGGCAAAATCTAGCGAAATATAGCCATATGAGATTTATATCCAAATTGACGTTTTCGATTTCTTTGGGTTTCAATATTAGTAATAAGATATATTTACAAATTGATATAATAAAAAAATTGAGTATTAATTTAATTATTTATTTATTATTATTATTAGTAT
>NW_023659077.1:72215-77056 GCF_015228065.2 Penaeus monodon
TAAAATAATTATAAAATCTATATTGTTATTATTATTGTTATTACTATTATTATTGTTGTGGTTATTAGTATTATTGCAAAAATATATACTATAACTCCAATAATTGCAATAATAATGATAACAATTACAATAATGATGATAATAATTGCAATAATGATGATAATGATGATGATAATGATGATAATGATGATGATAACGATAATAATGATGATAATCATGATAATGATGATGATAATAACAGGAATTGTGTCCATATATAATATAAAAAGGTATAAGAAAAACATTCCCAAAATTCGAAAAAGCGGCAAAATCTAGCGAAATATAGCCTTTTGAGAGTAAACTCCTAAATGACGTTTTTTCGATTTCTTTGGTGATTTCGGCAAATATTAGGGTAATAATGATAATAATTACCAGAATTGTATTAATCATAACAATAATGATGATAAAAGTGAGAATAAAGAGAATTTTGATAACATTTCAATATTATTAAAATTATTATTATTATTATTATTATTATTATTATTATTATTATTATTATTATTATTATTATTATTATCTTAATTATTAGTATTATTGCCAAAAAATCTATTATATCTGTAATAATAACAATAATAATAATATGTATAAGTATAATAATAATAATGCTAGTGGTTATAATATTGTTATTAGTATTATTATTGTTATTATCATCATTATTATTATTTGTACTGGTAGTATTATTGCAAAAATATATTCTATAACTCCAATAATTGCAATAATAATGATAACAATTGCAATAATGATGATAATAATTGCAATAATGATGATAATGATGATGATAATGATGATAATGATGATAATGATGATGATAACGATAATAATAATGATAATCATGATAATGATGATGATAATAACAGGAATTGTGTCCATATATAAAATAAAAAAGGTATAAGAAAAACATTCCCAAAAGTCGAAAAAGCGGCAAAATCTAGCGAAATATAACCTTTTGAGAGTATACTCCAAAATGACGTTTTTTCGATTTCTTTAGTGATTTCGGCAATTATTAGGGTAATAATGATAATAATTACCATAATTATATCAATCATAACAATAATGATGATAAAAGTGAGAATAAAGAGAATTTTGATAACATTTGAATATTATTAAAATTATTATTATCATTATTATTATTATTATTATTATTATTATTATTATTATTATTATTATTATTATTATTATATTATTATTATTATTATTACTATTATCTTAATTATTAGTATTATTGCCAAAAAAATCGATTATATCTGTAATAATAACAATAATAATAATAAGTATAAGTATAATAATAATAATGCTAGTGGTTATAATATTGTTATTAGTATTATTATTTTTATTATCATCATTATTATTATTTGTACTGGTAGTATAATTGCAAAAATAATTATTATAACAGTAATAATTACAGTAATAACGATACTAATTAAGATAATGATATAAATAATAATTATAAAATCGTTATTATTGTTATTATTATTGTTATTACTATTATTATTGTTGTGGTTATTAGTATTATTGCAATAATATATACTATAACTCCAATAATTGCAATAATAATGATAACAATTGCAATAATGATGATAATAATTGCAATAATGATGATAATGATGATGATAATGATGATAATGATGATAATGATGATGATAACGATAATAATGATGATAATCATGATAATGATGATGATAATAACAGGAATTGTGTCCATATATAATATAAAAAAGGTATAAGAAAATTCCCAAAAGTCGAAAAAGCGGTAAATCTAGCGAAATATAGCCTTTTGAGAGTATACTCCAAAATGACGTTTTTTCGATTTCTTTGGTAATTTCGGCAATTATTAGGGTAAAAAATGATAATAATTACCAGAATTAATTAAATCTAACAATAATGATGATAAAAGTAGACTAAAGAGATTTTGATAACATTTAAAGTTATTAAAATTATTATTATTATTATTATTATTGTATTATTATTATTATTATTATTATTATTATTATTATATTTATTATTATTTTAATAATTATTATATATTATCTTAATTATTAGTAGTATTGCCATAAAAAATTCATTATATCTTGTAATAATAACAATAATATAATAAGTATAAGTATAATATTAATAATGCTAGTGGTTATATATTGTTATTAGTATTATTATTGTTATTATCATCATTATTATTATTTGTACTGGTAGTATAATTGCAAAAATAATTATTATAACAGTATATTACAGTAATAACGATATAATTAAGATAATGATATAAATAATAATTATAAAATCGATATTATTGTTATTATTATTGTTATTACTATTATTATTGTTGTGGTTATTAGTATTATTGCAAAAATATATACTATAACTCCAATAATTGCAATAATAATGATAATACAATTTGCAATAATGATGATAATAATTGCAAATAATGATGATAATGATGATAATGATGATGATAACGATAATAATGATGATAATCATGATAATGATGATGATATAACAGGAATGTGTTAGATATATAATATAAAAAGGTATAAAAAAAAACATTCCCAAAATTCGAAAAAAGCGGCAAAATCTAGCGAAATATAGCCTTTTGAGAGTAAACTCCAAAATGACGTTTTTTCGATTTCTTTGGTGATTTCGGCAATTATTAGGGTAATAATGATAATAATTACCAGAATTGTATTAATCATAACAATAATGATGATAAAAGTGAGAATAAAGAGAATTTTGATAACATTTCAATATTATTAAAATTATTATTATTATTATTATTATTATTATTTTTATTTATTATTATTTTTTATTATTTTTATCTTAATTTTAGTATTATTCCCAAAAAATCTATTATATCTTAATAATAAAATAATAATATTTAAGTATAATAAAATAATGTTGGGGTTTTAAAATATTTTTATTGTATTATTTTTTTATTATCATCTTATTATTACTTGTACGGGTATATAATTGCAAAAATAATTTTATAACTAATAATTAGAGTAATACAAAAATTTAAGATAATGATAAAAATAAAAATTATAAACCCGTTATTATTTTTTATTATTTTTTAACTTTTATTTTTGTTGTGGTTATTAGTATTTTTGCAAAAAAAATTTCTTAACTCCAAAAATTGCAATAATAATGATAAGAATTGCAAAATGATGATAATAATTGCAAATAATATGAAGGATGATAATGATGATAATGATGATAATGAGATAATAAGATATAATGATGAAAACATATAATGATGATAATCAGAATTTGTATATATAATAAAGGTATAAAAAATTAAAAATTTAAAAAAACCAAAAAATTCGAAAAAAGCAGGAAATCTCCAAAATGGCTTTTGATTTTTTTAAAATTTTGGCATTTTTTGTTTGTAATTTCGGAATTTAAAATAATATAAATAATTATAAATAAAAAAAGAGAATTTGATAAAATTAAATTAAAAATTTTATTAATTTAAATTTATTTTTAAATATTATTATTATTATTATTATTATTATTATTATTATTATTATTATTTTATTATTATATTATTTAATTATTATTATTATTCACAATTATTATATCTAAAAATTAAAAATCAAAAATTATAGTATAATAAAATAATGTTGTATATATGTTAAGTTTTAATTATTGTTTATATTTATATTTTTTTGATTATTTAAAATTTCAAAATTTAATTATTTTAAGTATAATTCAAAAAAATTTAAATAGAAAAATTATAAAAAATTTATAAAAATCTTTAGTAAAAATATTTTTTTATTAAAATTTTTGTGTTATTAATTATTGAAATTATTCTATAACTATTTTGTTATTATAATGAAAAAAATTGCAAAAATTTAATAATATTGAATAAATGATAAATGATGATAATGATGATAATGATGATAATGATGATGATAACGATAATAATGATGATAATCATGATAATGATGATGATAATAACAGGAATTGTGTCCATATATAATATAAAAAAGGTATAAGAAAAACATTCCCAAAAGTCGAAAAAGCGGCAAAATCTAGCGAAATATAGCCTTTTGAGAGTATACTCCAAAATGACGTTTTTTCGATTTCTTTGGTAATTTCGGCAATTATTAGGGTAATAATGATAATAATTACCAGAATTATATTAATCATAACAATAATGATGATAAAAGTGAGAATAAAGAGAATTTTGATAACATTTAAATGTTATTAAAATTATTATTATTATTATTATTATTATTATTATTATTATTATTATTATTATTATTATTATTATTATTATTATTATTATTATTACTATTATCTTAATTATTAGTATTATTGCCAAACAATCTATTATATCTGTAATAATAACAATAATAAAAATAAGTATAAGTATAATAATAATAATGCTAGTGGTTATAATATTGTTATTACTATTACTATTGTTGTGGTTATTAGTATTATTGCAAAAATATATTCTATAACTCCAACAATTGCAATAATGATGATAATAATTGCAATAATGATGATAATGATGATGATAATGATGATAATGATGATAATGATGATGATAACGATAATAATGATGATAATCATGATAATGATGATGATAATAACAGGAATTGTGTCCATATATAATATAAAAAATATATAAGAAAAACATTCCCAAAAGTCGAAAAAGCGGCAAAATCTAGCGAAATATAGCCTTTCGAGAGTATACTCCAAAATGACGTTTTCTCGATTTCTTTGGTGATTTCGGCAATTATTAGGGTAATAATGATAATAATTACCAGAATTGAAATTAATCATAACAATAATGATGTTTAAAAGTGAGAATA
>NW_023659078.1:0-15000 GCF_015228065.2 Penaeus monodon
GAATTGTAAAAAAAAATGGTAAGGGAAAATAAAAAAAAATTAAGAATTGCATTCCTGGAGCCCCTTTTACAAAGGGTTTTCACCTAATCGGAAGGGGTTGCTTGTCATGGCTTGTGCTGACGTTTTTCTTCGGGGGGCCGAGCTTCGATTTAATCGGCCACGCTCGATCGCTCGAGGGCGGGGGCAGGGTTGGGGGGGGAATGCAGGGCGAGGGGCGGGAAAGGGTGACTGGGGTTTTGGTAACCTTTCCCGTCGGCGGACAAACTGAAATTTTAAAAGATTTGGCCATCTGGGAAGTAAGCTAAAAAAAAAAAAATACAACCCTTGTGAATGTCTATCATCCTATACCTGGCATATTAGTGCGTACAGCTATAAAATATAGAATTGATATTTTACGTAATCGGGAAAAGAGATTAAACTTACCTCAGGGTTCCCTGCTGTCCCACCTGGACCGCCAGACTCGCTCCTGCGATCCCCTCCCATTCTAACGTCAAAGCGTAAGTGCCCCGTCACAAAAGGAGGGGATCCTGTCGGGTGATGGGGACTGCTAAAGGGGTGAATGTGTGGGGGGTGCGGGGGCGTCTAGGATGGGACGGTCTCTCAGCCTAGCCCAACCACCAGAAGGCAGAACCAACTGGAACGTTCTTTTATCTGAATAACTCTTTTGCTTTAGAGTGTTAGTATTACTTGAGGAAAAACCCACTTTTGAAAACCAAAACTTACGGCATTCAACTGATGGGGGTTGATGCCCGGGTGTCAGCAGCGGGAAGTGATGCGGGTTCGCACCGCTGCATTTTATTACGTCTCAAGGGAAATGTGGTCGCGCGAGTTTTAAAAAGTCTACATTCATTTTTTAAGATCCAGTTGCTTGGGCGTCTTTTTTTTCCATATAAAAAATATCGAAGTTAGGTAGAAAATTATTTTAAATTGGTTTTTATGGCTTTGTTTAGGTCAATTTTAGGTAAATCTAGGGAAAACTCCTGTAAACTTTCCCGCCCGGGGAAAGACCAGGTGCTGGAGTGTCTTTTTTTGGCTTTTTTCTTTTATATGCGGGGACGTAAAGGTTCCGAAAATAGGATTTTTTCAAAATAAAAATTATCGCGTCCTACTGTTTATACATCATATATAATATATTATAAAATATATATTATATATATATATTAATAAAAATATATATATATATATGGTGTGTGTGTGGTGTTTGTGTGTGTGTGTGTTTTTGGGTGTGTGTACATTAGATTTGCATATTTTTTCAAAACATACCACACACCAAAAAACGAAAGCACGCACACGCCACCCCACACAACAACACACAACACCACACACACACACCCACACCCCACACAACAAATATAGGTTGGGGTTGTTTGTTTTGATGCGTTGGTGTGTGTGCGTTTATTGTATGTTTATGTGCAAGAGTATGGGTATTTTAAATTATGTATATATAAATTTTATAAAATTAATATTAAAATAAATATAAAAATTTTAAACTCATTTTTTGTATTTTCACACCCCCAAACACAAAACATAAAAATATTGATAGGGAAAAAAAACGAATCCCTTAAAAAACTGCGGTATAGTGGAAGTTTGATTTATCAAAATATTTTTCTATCATTATCATTTTGTTATTGTTCGTTACTTTCTTATTTTTATCATGACCGTGGTTCTTTATTAAGTATCGCCCAAAAAAAAAACGAAACAAAAAATACAACCAATTTTCCGGATACTTACAAATCACCCAACCCAAAATAGTAACAGACAGATAGATAGATAGAAGAAATATAGATAATATATACATTAATATTATTATACATAACTATTCTAATTACATATATATGTATTATACCATACATAATTAAAACTATAAATTTTCTAATACTAGTTTATTTGCTATTAATATTATAAAATTTCCAACACACACACACACCACCCCCACCCCACCACAACACAACCCCACACACCACATATATAATTTTTATTATTTTATATATATAATTATTATATATAATTATATAAATATATATATATATGATTTTAATTTATTTGAATTCACACCCCGCGTACAAACCCCGGGATATATTATATAAATTATATATTATTTTTATATATATTTTATAATAAAAATAAAAATATAATTTTATTTTATGATGTTATAATTATATAGACATTCACAACCCCGTACACACCGGTTATATATATATATATATTATATAAATAATATATATATATATATATATATATTATATATATATTATTTTTAAAATTATATAATATATTAAAATATTTAATACAAATTTATGTTTAATGTTTTTGTACACACACCACACACCCCAACACCACACACACCCAAAACACACACCCACACACACCCCACCCCCCACCACACAACCCCACACACACACCACACACGCCATACACCACACACACAACACATACACACATACACACAGACCCCACACACAACAACAACGCACACACACCAACACACAACCACACACCAACACCATACACAACAAAAATATATATGTAAATTAATATATTTATATAACGCAATATTAATTAATTTAATATTATATTTTTATATTAATTTTGGTTGTGGGGGTGTGTGTGTGGTGTGTTTGTGTGTGTGGTTTTTGTGGGGGGTGGGGGGTTTTGGTGTTGTTGTGTGGTGTGTGTGGTGGGGACAAACATAATAACATAAAAATATTTGCATATATATAAATAATTATATAATATAATATTAAAAATTGGGGTGGTTGTGTGTGGAGTGGTTTTTGGGGTTTTGGGTAAAAATGGTTTTTTGGGTTTCAACCCAAAAAACACTCAGCAAAGGGGAATTGGCAACGCACATTTGGTTTTGAAACATAAACGTTAACCATGTGGAACAAGTAAGTTTTTACCGATGGAGGGGCTGTCGTGCGCACAAATTCAAAATCAAAATTAACAGGACCAAATATTGGAAAAAAAAAATTGGGGGACTTCGAAACGGAGGAAAAAAGAGGGATTTTGAATCCCATTCGACGAAAAAATTTCACTTTTTTGATTTTATGTATAATTTTTAAATTGGCTTAAGTTTCCATTATAGCTGTCGAAATTACATATATTTAAAAACTAAATAAAGGGAATTTTGAATATAAAAATAAAAAATTTTTTTTAATTGAATTCAAAGATTAACCGGGAAAAGTGCAAATAGGAAAAATTTCTAAAAACCCGTCTTCCCAAAAATCCCCAGGGGTTTTTCATACTACTGTTCTCCCTCCGTTTGTAAAAATTTTCCCCTCCCCTACAACCAACTATACCCCGAGAAACTAGTTTAGCAAATTTTTATAAAATCACGAAATCTTTATTCCTATATCGCAGTTGCGAAACTTCCAACATGTACATCACACAACTCAAAAATCCACACTATATCATTGTGCGTGGGCGGTTTGGCCGGGGGTGTGTTGTGTGTGAAAATTATGTGTATTTTTTAATATATGTGTTATATATTTAATATATTTTATTATTATATATTTTATATATATAAAATTATATATAATATATATATTTGTGTGTGTGTTGTGTGTGTGGTGTGTGTGTAGAGAGAAGAGGAGAGGGGGTAATAATAAAAATAGATAAAAGAAAAATAGATAAATTGTGTTGTGTGTTTTTTTTTTTTTTTTGTTGTTGTGTGTGTTTGGTGGTGTGTTTTGTGTGTGTGTAGCAATGTATTTGTAATTTAATAAAATATAATATATTATATATATTAATATATTTTATATACTATTTTGTAATTGTAATGTTAATATATATATAATTATATGTGTGGGGGAAGTCCCCGCCGGGAAAGGTTTAGCGCGCCAAAACGGGGGTTGATTAGGGAGGGCATCCAATCATCAGGGGGAGATGCCAAATAAATCTCAGTCCTAAAATTAGGGGGATTATCCCCTGCATGGAAAAAAACTGTTTAATATATTTAATATATATAATTTTAATATATATTATATAATAATATATATATTAATATATATTAATATATATATATATTTTAAAATCACACACACACACAATATTATATATTTTAAATTTATTTTAATATATATATATATATATCCCCAACACACAACACACACACACCACCACACACACACACACCCAAACACACCTTTATTTTTTTTATATATATATATTTAAAAATTTTATTATATATATATAATATATATATTTAATATATATTACTGTATTAATATTTAAATTTTATATATATTATAATTATATAATATTATATATATATATAATGTTTATATAATAAAAAATAATAATATTTATATAATTATATATATTTTATATAATATATAATTTATATTATTAATATATATTCCGAAAACAACCCCCAAAAACACATTAATAAAATTATGTAAAACACACACCACACCACCACTATTTTAATATGAATATATGATATTTGAATAATATATATACAACCACACCCCCCAAACACACACACCCACACAACACACACACACACAACACACCCCATAATATTATATAAAATTATATAATAATATATATATATATATATATATTATATATATATTTGTGGGTGTGGTGTTTGTGTGTGTTGTTGTGTGGTGTGTGTGTGTTGTTTATTATATGTGTGGTTGTGTGTTAATTATACAATAATGTAATTTTTGTATTGTATATTATTTTATATATATAATTAATAAAATATTATATATTATATAATAATATTATATCTATTATTTAATTAAAAAATATATATATAATATACATATTATTATATATATAATATATATATAAAATATATATATTTATATATTATTATATATATATATACTAATATATTATTTATATAAAAAATTATTAATTTTTGTGGTGTGGGGGGTGTGTGTGTTGTTGTGTGTGTTGGTTGTGGTGTGTGCTCGGGTGTAGTGTGTGTGTGTAAAATTAATATATTTTTAAGTTTTTATATTATTTATATTATATATTATTTTTTAAAATATCTTAATAATTTTGTTTAAATATATTTTTAAAATTATTATATAAAATTTTTATATTCATTTATTTTTTTATGTTAATATACGTTTAAATGTATAATTTAATATATATTATAATATATATTATTATATATATATATTATTTTATATATATATATATATTTTTTATTTAATTACAAACATATATCCAACATACAAAATTTATATAATATAATTATATATTTAATATAAATATAATTATATTATATGAAGTATTTATTATATGAAAAATCTAAACAACCATAATAAATATTTCCATATCAGGGGATTCCCCCTCAAATACTTCAGAAAAGATAGAGAAATTACTAGTACATTTGGTTCTCCGATGGGGATATTTTTGTTAAGTAAAAAATATCGCCTAAAGCAAAAGGGGTTAAAAAAAGGGGAAAAGTAAATTTTAAATCTCGCCCGACCCACATTTCCTCTTGAATGATTAAAAAATGTCAGGCCCGGGGAGCGCATCATTCCCCGGCAGGCAAGAGAAAGGGTGTCAACACTACAAAATAAACAGTAGTTATGTTTCTCAGTAATGCGACTTTATGCGAGTATTATTAACATAGTAATGTAAAAAACTGAAAAGCTGTCTCACGTAAATGCGTTCCCGTTTCCTGTCCTGCTGGTGGTTGTGGCTGTGGCTGAGAGACCCGCCTCTCTCCTAGACGCCCTGCCCCCACACGTCCCGCCCCTTCGCAATCCCCTCATCCGCGACGAGCGAGTCTCCTGCCGCTGACGGGGTTACAGCTTGCGTTGAGACTGGGGATGGCATCGTCCAAAAAGCGAGTCTGGCGTCCAGGGGCTCTCAAAGGGAAACCCTGAGTTTTGCGCCAGACTTTCAATTTTTTGCCTCTTTACTGTCAAATTTGCTATTACTTTTTTAGGCACGGCTTTTTAGTAAGTTATAGAGATACCCCATACAATTTGTATTTTTTTGTGTTTACTTTTTCTTTTATTTTTTTTTTTATAAAATTCAAATTTTGGAAAAAAATATGTTCCAGCTTTACTTTCCCCGATGCCAAATCTTTATCTTCATTTTGTCGCCGAGTTAAAAGGTTTACCAACCACAGTTTCCCTTCCTCCCGCGCCCCGCTTCCCCCCACCCAACCCCGCCCACGCCCTCACAGATCGAACGTGGTCACTTGAACTCGAGGGTCCGCCCGCGAAGAAAACGTCAGTATCAAACCGGGCAAGCCGCACCTGCCGCCCCCCAAAGGCCAACCTCAGTAAAAAGGATCCCCCCAACTCAAAAGCAACCCTACTTTGTTCTGTAACATCCTACTTCCCTTCTTAAAATCTATGTGTAGGTAACGATTTTGTTATTCATTTATATGTGAATATTTATTTTAAATAATTAATGCTATCCCCTGGGGCTTTCCCTTTCTTTACTAATAATTTTTTTTAAAAAAAATAGATACGCCGGTATCCCGTTTAAAACAAAGGGAAAAACAACAACGCAAGAAACACAGAAACGGGATTTTTCACTTTTTTGTTTGGGGTTATAAAAAACAGCCCCTTTTTTGGAGCTAAAGCAGAATACACTGTCATCTTTTAAACCAAACTTTTTTCTTTTTTCCCGCCCCGGGTTAAAAATTTTTCAATGTAAACACATGCTTGCGGGACCATGGAGGGGGGAGCACCAGTGCTTTGCATTTTTCCCTAGACATTACGCCGTATTATCGTGTATTGTGTTTTGTGTGGGTGTGGTTGGTGTGGTTTTGTGTTGTGTTTGTGTGTGGGGGTGTGTTGTGTGGGGTTGGTGTGTGTGTTGTGTGTGTGTGTGTGTGTGTGTGTGTATACCACACACAGTATTATATATATAATAATATATATATATATATTATTATTAATATTTGTGTGTTGTTTGGGGGTTTTGGTGTGTGTTTTTGGGGTGTGTGGTGGTGGGTGTGTGTGGTGTGTTTGCATTGCTGTATTTTTGTATGCATACTACATACATATATAATGCCTATCTCCTCCCTTCCTTTATCTTTTTCCCCTCATTTATTAATATATATATAATATATATATATATATTTTTAAAAAATTTTATAAAATTATAATAGATAGATAGATATAAACCCGAGGAGAAAGAGAGAGAGAAGAGAGAGACAGACAGACAACAGAAACAGAGAGAAACATTACACATAGTCAATATTTGCAATATACGTGCTGCTAAGCCCCTTAGGAGTGTAAAAATATATTTTGTATATATTTCTATGCAAATTACCCGTATTATCAATTGCTATACTGTCAGTTTTTTTTCTACACACAACATAACATCATACGTACAGCAGCATGGATAAACCCATACCACATACGCACACACAAAAACACACACACACACACACACACACACACACACACACACACCACACACACACCCACCACCACACACACAAACCCCCCACAACACACACAACACACACACACTGCACACACTACACACACACCACAAACAAAAACAAACACACACAATTCACATTTATACAACAACACACACACATAACACTTATCTCCTCTTTCTCTAGATATTTTTATATTAGAGAAGAATAAGTGTGTGTGTGTGTGGTCGTGGGGGTGTGTTGGGGGTTTGTGTGTTGGGTGTTTGTGTGTGTGTGTGTGTTTGGGTTTTGTGGTGTTTTGTATGTGTGGTTTGTGTGTGTTTTTTGGGTGTGGCTGTGAGTGTGTGGGTGTGTATGGAGCATGCTGTTGAAATTGTAGATGAGTAGCACGATATTTTATTGATATAACGGGTAATTACTGCAAAATTATAGTAGTATATGTTACAACCCAAGGGATTGCTTTGCCAAACGTTTTAATAGCTTTGTGTAATGTCGATTGCTTTTTCGAAGTGATTTAAAAGAAATTTCCAATGAAGGGCGGGAAAAAAATAAACATTAACAGGTCCCCATTTTTTTTGTCTTTTTAAAATACTTTTGACCCTTTTGAATCCAAGAAACAAAAATTCCCTGGGAATTTACAGTTTTGTCTTTTTAAATTCCCAAAACTAACCACAAAAAGGGGATAGAAGTAAATTTAAAACAGGGTTTCTCTATAAGGGTATTTGCATTTCATTTTATTTCATAAATAATGGTTTTTCCAGTTTACAAAAATGAATTCATCACTTGGGTTTTCTTTAAAAAGGCTGGAAACTTGTTTTTTTTTTTTTTATCAATAAAAACCGGATAGCTTTTAGTGAATTTTAAACAACACTATTTTTTTTAAATAATTCTTTTAGGGGATAATTGTATTGGCTTTTTTTTTTACATTGTTTTTATTTTATTAAATTTCGTTTATATCATAATCATTGCCAGTCCTTTTTTACTTTTTTAGTTGTACTCTTGTTTTAAAGAATCCCAAATGAATTTTGGTTTTGTTGATTTTTTTTAGCTCATCGCGTTTAAACGCCAATTTTTTCTTTTCAATTAGGTTTTACATTCTGTGAGATAATCATTATCTTACAAAATTAAAAACCCTAATACTATTAGACAGACAGTAAAAAATAAAAAATCCCGACCCCCGCAAACAAATCTTGCGGCGGAGAATGTGAGTGAAAAAAACAAGATTTAAATCCCGGGAAGGGGCCCTGTTGCTTTTCACGGGCGCGATCTTTTCCCCTTTTCAGTTACCCGTGGGGGCGCCGGGTTAGAGAATGCGGAGTGACGGCAGGAAGGGCGCGGGGTTTCGAAACCTTAAGTGGGCATGAAGAATATGGGGCCTTTCGGAAGGTAGGAAAAACACGCTATATCTTATTAGCTCCTTTTTTGGCTTTCGGGGTAAAAACACATTTTTTACAAAGTGATTCATGCATATAGAACATTTTGATATGATTATTACGAGTAAAAAATTAATAATTTAAAAAGTGTTTGGTTTTTGTGTGTGTGTTTGTTTGTGTGTTGTTGTGTGTGGGTGTGTGTGTGGTGTGCGTGTGGTGGGGTTTTTGGGGGTGGGGTGTGTTTTTGGGGTGTGTGTTGGGGGTGGTGTGGTGTGTGTGGGGGTCTGTGTGTGTGTGTGTGGTGTGGGTTGTTTTGCGTGGTGCATGCATTGTGAGTGTGTTGTGTGCATTGCGTGTCTGTTTTGTGTACTATGTATATGCGGAAAGCAGGTGCATTAAGACTGATTAAAAAATCTTCCCTAAAACGCATTAACCCACCAAATTTCCCTGGGGAGTATAGTGGTTAGTACCCCCGCCGTCACGGGGGAGCCCGGGGGTTCGATTCCCCCCCGGGGGGGAAATCTTTTCAATTGAGACGAAAGGTCGAACGCTTCAGGATAGGAAACTATAATTCGTGAAAACCCTGTTCGGGTATAAAAAAAGTCTTGCTATACGAAGCGCTCTTCTTTTCCTTTAGGGAAAATTTATACGTAACTTATATTTATGATTTTTGCTTTTGCTTATTCGGGGCTTTTTTTGCATTATTCATTTGTTTTTTCTAAACATTTGTAAGGAGGCTCATGAAAAAAAGTCCCCTAAAGTCTTGATTTTTTGTCCTAACCTTTTTCTTGTTTAAAAATCATTTCCTTAATCAAGATCTTTTTCTGGAAAGAAAAAAAAATGAATTTAAAAAAAAAACTAATGTGACAATATTTGAAAACATAGCTAAAAATCAAAATAGTGTAAAACCCCTTTTTAATGCAATGAAAAATATAAAACATATAACAGGAGGGGAGTATATGCCAATTCATAAAGGAAGGGCTACAAAACTTTAAAAAAAGACTATAAATGGGCCTATAAAATGATATTGAAAGTCGTTTCTTTAATTTTCTCGCTGCAAAGCCCAAAAAGGGTTTTATACCTTCCCTACCTCTACAAGAAAACACGCACAAAAAGGTCTGCTGAAAACTAAATATGATTTTGGTAATGCGAGAACATTAAAAGGGGGTTTACGGTTTGATCCCAGATAATAAAATTGTAAAACTAAAATGCGTTAAAAAAAATAAAAAAAAAAAATAGATACTCATCCTCATTTTTAATTTTGATTCAAAATTTCTTCTGTACCCTGTTTTTTAACTGCCGCTTTTTTAAATTTTTTTATTTAGAAATATAAATTTTTTGAAATTCTAAAATTTTTCCCCGCTCTTTAATCCAGACTACCCTAACGGTAGTCATACCAACCGAATTTTTGGTTCTATTTTTTTGGGGCATTAAAATAAGGGGGCCCTCTATATGCACCAATTAACCAATTTTTCATCTGAAAAAGATTTGCCTTTTCCTCTGTCTTTGGGGTTCTCTCTGTCCCGCTCTCTGTCTGCTGTTTGTCTTTAGTTCTATATCGCCTGTCTATTTATATATTCTTTTGAATAAAAAAAATGATTACGAAAGGGGGTTTGTTTGACGAGTGGGAAGAGAAGGCTGTAATGCAATGCGATCTCTTACAAAGCCCTCCCGTTTCTTCACATTGTAATAGATAATAAAAAGGGAAAAACCAAAATAAGTCTGGGTCTAAATGCCCTCCTCTGATATTACTTCCAAGTTTATGATATGGTAATAATCCATCATATGATAAATCAGCAGATTGTGGGAAATATAAAGTTCCTGCATGCACTTATCAAGGGCTTTTTTCACGTTTTTAGGTCAAACCCATTGTTTCAGTCGAGCTAAAACACTGTTCCCAAAAATCTCAAGAATGTAAAAAAACAAATGGAAATGTGTTTAAAATCTTAAGTCTGAAATTGCTTTCAACTCAAAAATTGAATTTCAGAATCCTTTTGTATTTTTTCGTTTTATAGGAAAAAAAATCTAATTTAGATTTTAACACGTCTAAAACCCTTTTAGATTGGCTACGTCAGTTTGAGGTGAAAACTACTTTTCTTTTAGAAAAAAATCAGGGTGTATCACGGGTTTTGAAAACTTTTTTAAAAGGGGGAAAAACTAGTGGCACGGTTTTTGCACGAGATTAAAATTTTTAAAACCAGTTTTGTGTGTCCACCTCTTTTATTTACCCCGCTGACTCAAAAAGGACCAAACCTTTAGCCACGTCCCAAAGACTCTATATTCCTGTAGTGAAGGGGGTTTTCTTCCCTTTTTCCCTAGCTCGATATGGTGAAGGAATTTCCCTTTATTTTAAACAAAACGTAAATTTTTAACATGCTTAGTGGGTCAAACTCAAAAAAAACATTTTTTGCCCTGGGTCTTTTTCCTTTTTTCCGAT
Organism: Penaeus monodon; assembly: GCF_015228065.2. Lineage (NCBI taxonomy): Eukaryota > Metazoa > Arthropoda > Malacostraca > Decapoda > Penaeidae > Penaeus > Penaeus monodon. The sequence goes on from NW_023659078.1 coordinate 11,183, forward strand.
TTCCCCTCTTGTGTTGAATTTTCTATGACCATTTCCCGTGTTTTTTTGATATTCATCTAAAATAAATTATGTTTGGTTCGTCTATAATTGTAAAAATTTTCCCAATTCCCAAAACAAATTTTTTTGTGGTGTGTGTATGTGTGTGTGGGGTTGTGTGTGTGTTATGTTTTTGTGCTTGTGTGGTGGTGTGTTTGTGTGGGGGGGGTGTTTGTGGTTTGGGGGTGTGTTGTGTCAGCGACAAATTTAAAGGTATTTCTTACTTCAAATTTTTCAAAAAAACTGTTCTAGGACACAGACAACAAACAGAACCCGTAAAAAACAGTTTTTTTACAAAAAATAATAAAATAAACAGAAAACATATGTCAATTTTCGGGTAAAGTTAAGTGAAAAAGAATAAAACCCCGCAAAACGACAAAAAAATAGCTATTTAGGAGTTTGCTACAAGAGGACCGGGCTCTCAACCCCAAAATTCACAAAAAAAAAGTTGTCCATAAAATTTTTTTTTTTTTTTTTTTTTTACATAGCGAGCTCAAAACACACTAAATCCGTATTCTTCTTCCCTTGCTACTAGTGTTGATTTAAGCAGCAGATAGTGGTGCAAATTGCGGCCTGGTTCCTTGATTACCTTCAGAGAAATTTTTTAGGGCGCAAAATCGGTTGTGTGTGGTGTTGTTTGGGGGTGGTGTGGGGTGTGTGGTGTGTGTGTGTGGGGTTGTGTTGTGTGTGTTGTGTGGTGTGTGTGTGTCTGGTGTTTTGTGTGTGTGTGTGTGTGTGGGTTTTTTTGGGTGTGGTGTAGTATGCATGTAGTAGTTATGTATATATATTATATTTATTATTATATTATTATATATGTGTGTGGGGTTTGTGTGTGTGTTGTGGTGGTTTTTTTGGGGTGTGTGTGGTTGTGGGTGTGTTTGTTGGGTGTGTGTGTGTGTAGTATTTAGTATATGTATTACATAATTATTAAAATAAACATTATGTTATAGGGGTTGGCGTGTGTGGTTTTTCCCTTTTTTTGTTATTTTTTTCATTGCGTTTTTTTATCACAGAGACGTGGCTAAAATGTTTATCTCGGGGGCAGCGGTAAAGTCCTATAAAAACCGGAGAAGGGCTCTTTGGGTAAAAAATTTTTTAAAACCGCCGTATTTATCTGCTAAGGGCGGGTTTTATTTCGGGGACCAAATTTTATATATTAAAAGCCGTGGTTATCTTTAAAGGGTTATTGTCAGCGGAAACAAGACTAGAGGGATAACAAATCTAAATACTAAAAATTTTGGTTCAAAAATTAAACCCTTCTAGTGTCTTTATTTTATTCAATATCCTGATGATACTTATTTACAAAGGGGCCCAGGCTCCATTGGCGATTTTCTGGGGGATTTCGGGATTCTACACACTCTCCACACCCACACGCATATTGTAATATATATAATAAAAAATTAATATATTTAAAAATTTTTAAAAATATATATTATTATATATTTAATAAAATAAATATTCGTTATTTTCTTATGACCCCCTAAGAAAAGGTCATAGCATAAAATGAATGATTACCCAAAAAGATCCAACAGAAAAATTTAAACACCCCAAGCGAAGAAAAGCTAAATGCCTATGTTTAAACCCCAAAATATAATTTTACTTGAAAACAAGTTGCCTCATCGAAAGCTTGTCGTTGGGGAAGAACGCTGCTCATAGTAACACAGGATCTAATCAAAATTAACTTCCCCCTTCAACTTGCAAAACCCCTCCACCCCCGGGAAAAGGATACATACGTAAAAGAAAACGTTTAGTTAATTAAAAATAAATTCCACAATCTTACACACATGACACGTCTATTATCTTTCTTTTTTACAATTATTTTCACTTTTTATGGGTTTGTTAAAGTCGTTATGTTACCATATTTTCTTAGATTATAAAATACTGTTTACTAAAAAGGGGAAAGTCCCCGGGATTGCCCGGGCAAAAATTTGCTTCCAGAAATGAAAAACTGCACAAAAAGTAAAAAATACGAAAAAAATCATTGTTCAAAAGTGTATCCGGAACTAATCCTTACACAAAAATAAACATCTATATATCCGTCAAAAATTTCCCTACTCTGAAAATTTTAGTTGCACAAGTTTTGGTTCGAATATGCAAATAAAGGGGGAGGTTTGCTCCCCCCTCTCCTTTTTAATTTCCCTCCTAATGTTATTCTGCTTTGTTACCTTTATGTCAAAATTTTTATCCCTAAGCCAGAGTAAAACCACAGTAAAACTTTTTGTTCAGGTTTTTACTGTAGAAGGCAGGTGTGTGTGTGTGTGTGTGTGTGTGTGTGTGTGGGTGTGGTGTGTGTGTGTGTGTTTTGGGGGGTGTTTGTGGTGTGTGTGTGAAAAATAAAAAAATTGATGTACAATTTTTAAACAACAACACAACACAATGCATGGATGTGTGTACCACACACACACACCAAAAACAAAAACACACACACACCCACACCACCATATATTATATATTTATATAATTTTATATTTATATAATTAATTATTATTATATTTCATAGTTTTGTTATTATATAAAATTTTTTTATATATATATATTATTAAATTTATCTATAGTAGTATTTATTATTTTATTAAAAATATTTATTTTTTATTAAATATATTAAAGATTAATTTTTTTATTCTTATTATTATATTTGTGTGTGTGTTTGGGTGTGTGTGTGTGTGTGTGGGGTGGTTTTTGGTGTGTTGCTTTTGTGTTTTGTTGTGTGGTGTGTGTTTTGTTTTTGTGGGTGTGTGTGGTGTGTGTGGGTGTCCATTAAAAATTATATATATATTATTAATTTAATATTAATTAATTTGTGTGGTGGTGTGTGTGTGTGTGGTGTGTGTGTGTGGTTTTTGTGTGTTTGTGTGGTGTGTGTGGTTGTGTTTGTGTTGTGTGTGTTTTGTGGTTTTTGTGTTTTTGTACTTATAATTATTAATTATATATTAATATTTAAAATATTATGTTGTGTGTGTGTGTGTGTGGTGTGTGTGTTGTGTGTGTTTTTTGTGTGTATGATGTTATACACTGGAAAAAAAATCCACAAAACAAAATTAGATTTCTGAAAGTGAGACACAGTTTTGAAATCCACCTGGATTCCCCCTTCACGACTCTCCCCCTAAGAGACTCCTCACCTGACCGTCCTCAGCTGCCCTACACTGGGGAAATCTACTCTCTCCGTCGCCCTCTTCACCCTCTCAACTGCGGCTGATCTTTCGCCAGGTAAACACTCTCCATCGCAACCTGGTCCATACCAGCCTCCTTCCTCCTCGAAGGTGGGCACCTATGCTGTTCCTTGTGCCTCCTGTGATAAGTCCTTGGCGAAACAGGCGCCAGTCTTACAAAGAGTCTGTCTCAAAATAAGTTCGCTGTATCCAGGGGACACAAAAATAACGCCCTCTTTTGCCATCATTTGGGACACTGGCCATCAGATGGACTGGTCAGCAGCGCGGATTGTCTTTCCTTCCGCCGATGTCCATCCTGTAGACTGGTGGAATCTTCCTTATAAAGCTGCTGCCTAATTTCAACTTGAACAGCGGCTTTTCTCCTGCTGATAGTCTCCTTGCTTCCATATCCTCCGCCTTCTACCGTATGCCGGCTACACGGCGCATAGTCCGCCCGATCCTCCGACCTGACTTGACCTCCCTCTGTTTCCGTTCGTCTTCCTCACCTGCCCCGTGTTACCGCGTTTTCCTCTCCCTCTCTCTCTTTTATACCCCCCCTCTCCCTTTCCCTTTAGACCTGAAAATGGAATCCAGGGGGATTTCGAAACTGTAGTCCTCACTTTCAATAAAACT
>NW_023659078.1:17500-20000 GCF_015228065.2 Penaeus monodon
TTCTACTTGAAATTTCAATGCCGTTCCATCGAGACTGATCTCTATTTTACTAGAATCCCAATCTCACACAGCTGGGTAATTTTAGTGATCACAGGGTTTTTCTTGTGTAGGTTATAATACATCAACAAACCAAAACCGCAACCTATCTTTTCTTTTTTTGAGTCCTTAAGGAAAATCATAGCGATAAGAATGATTTAAAAGATTTCAATCACCGAAACAATACCACATATATTATTTAGGGCAGATTGAAATTCTTTCTATGGGCGTTTCGAAATAATTATTTACCCATAAACATGTAAACATGTATTTATTGTACAAAAACAATTTTTCATCTTTTCTAGATTGATTTTCGTATCAAAGACATACGTTAAACGATTCGTGATAATGGAAATATAAATCCAAATTGAGACGCTTGAAAATGTATTCCCAAGTTCGCGCTTGACTGACTGGCCTGTGTAACATTTTGTATCAAGGTAAGACCTACAAAACGAAGATTTTTCAAAAGGTTCCAGTAAGTGCGCCGATACAAATTTTACTGTGTGATATAATTCGTACAGAACAGTGAAAGTGATATTCTAAAAGTTAAGAGTCCAAAGACGTTTTTGTGATTGTTTGCTATTTATCTCTTTTTCATAAAATGACAATAAGCTTGCATTTTATACATTTGCATTTGTAATATCAATAAGAATTCCGCAGATGTGTGCAATGATGTAGATAAAAGAAAAAAAATAAAAAGCTTATTGTAAACCAGAAATGGGAGGGGGAGCCAGACTTTTGGCACAACGCATCAAATCAGGTGTTTTAAGAGAATCAAGTAACAGGTTTTACTTGTCCATAGGCAAAATTTGGGCTATCGGGAAAAAAGTGCTTTTGATAGCTTCGCTCGTGTGGGTTTTGTTCATATGAGATAAACGGGAAAATTGAAAATAGAAATATTTTACATTAGCTCCTCCATAGAATGATAATTATTTATCGATCAGCACTGTGAAACTTACAGTAAGATTACTATTCCTTGAAATCTTTTAAAAGTTCATGTTCTCATACAACACTCATCAAATGAGAGTGATAAGGGCACATTCTCACAATAATTTCTGTCCACCTTCAAAGAAAATAACCATAGGTATGCCGTTCTCGAAATTCCCGTACGTCATTTAAGTCGCATTGTCTCTGTATAAAGGATACGTTTTCCCAAACCATTTTCAGCAATATATTCACAATTCTCATCATGCTAGTGGACTTCCTATCACACGTGGCCGATCTCTCGCGTATACAACAAAAACAACTAATGCGGATGTTGACACTGTCCGATTCACTGCTTTCATACTAATTTTCGCTCCTTTTTTAATTATTATTATAATGTTTAAGTGCATAGAATTCCCCCTTGGTATATTACTTTATATGAAATACATATATATATATTATATAATATATATAATATATATTATATCTATATAAAATATATTTTCTATACATATATATAATTTATGTATCTTTATATATATATATAGATATATATATATATATATTAATCATATAATATTCATCATGTAAACTATATCTGGGTTTTTTAGTATATTGTGAATATTAACAATTCTCGAAGAGTGTTCGTGCATATGCGTTTTTCCTACTGATTCCAAGAAAAAACACGATTTTATGTAACTTTTGAAAAAAAGTGGACATTTTATATCCGTCTGCAAACGTAACCCCCTCTATCATTCCTAATCCAGTTAAATGTATAACTAGTGCCCCTTGTTGAATTTTTCAAAACTTGATGCAACTTTAAAAGGGTGTGATATACAAAAATCTCCAGGTTTACCATACCGTAGTGTGTAAACGAGGGACCAGCTATCTGGCACGGCTCAGCATCTCCGGATGTTTTAATATAACCTCCCCGGCGGGAATCGAACCCCGGTCTCCCGCGTGACAGGGGGGGATACAACCACTATACTACCGAGGATATGTATAATAATAAAAAAGTGCTTATGTAAGACATTACATATCAGATGAATACCTGTTAGATCTCTACTCTAAGCATTGGTGTATCCACGTTAATATAGGATGATATTGCAGTAACTTTTTTTTTCAGGCAATCGGTCTGAGAAAACCCTTAGACACGCATTGTCTTATATTTTGATTACTGTTTGAGACTCTGGGAAAACTTGTTTATAACACAGTTTCTTATATTCTCAAACAAAGTCTCATAGATGATTAAACTTTACATCTTTCATTCTGGGAGAAAAATGGATATAGACAAAAAAAAAATAAATAAAGGATAAAATAGAATATAGGATTTATTCTGCACTGATTATAAATCAAAAGTAAAAGAAATACTGTAGTTTTGTTTTATCTCATTAATGACAAAATGTTAATTTAGATACATTCACTTTCTACATACTACATACTTTAGAGTTAGCATAATATTGTAGGCTGAAAACTTTAATATGTTAACGGTATAATGCGCATGGGCCTAAGAATACAATGCGTGTTGTGTGTGTGTGTT
>NW_023659079.1:0-5000 GCF_015228065.2 Penaeus monodon
TCCTTTTTTCCCTTTTTCCCTTTCCCCTTTTCTTCCTTTCCCCCCTTTTTTCCCCCCTCCTTCTTCTCTCTCCTCCTTCTTCTTCCCCTCCTCCTTTCCTCCCTCCTCCTCCTCTACCCTCTCTCTCCCCTCCTCCTCTTCTCCCCTCCTCCCCTTCCTCTCTTCCACTTCTTTCCCTCTCTCTTCCTCCTCCTTCTCTTTCCCTCCTTCTCTCCCTTTCTCCCTTCCTCCTCTCTCCCCCTCTCCCTCTCCTTCTCCCCTTCCTCTTCTTTCTCTCTCTCTCCTCTCTTCCTCCTCCATCCCCCCTCTCTCCCTCTTCCTTCTCTCCTCTCCTCTTCCTTCCCTCTCTTCCCCTTCCCCCTCCTCCTCCTTTCCTCTCTCTCTCCTCTCCTCCCTTCCCTCCCTCCTCTCTTCACTCCCTTCCCCCACTCCCCTCCCTCTCTCCTTCTTCCCCTTCCCTCTCTCTCTTCTCTCTCCCTCTCTCTCTCTTCCTCCTCTCTCCCTCCCTCTCTCTTCCCTCCTCTCCTCTCTCTCTCCCCCCCTCTCTCCTCCTTCTTCTCCTCTCTTCTTCTCTCTTCTCCCATCTCCCTTCCCTTTCTTTCCTCCTCCCTCTCCCCTCTCCTTTCCTCCTCTCCCTCCCTTTCTCCCCTCTCTCCTCTCCCTTCCTCTCTCTCTTTTCTCCCTTCTTCTCCTCTCTCTCTCTCTCTTCCTCTCCCTCTCTCCTCTCCTTCCCTTCCCTTCCCCCTTCTCTCCCTCCCTCCCTCTCTCCTCCTCTCTCCCCCTTCTCTCCCCTCCTTTCCTTCCCTTTCCCTCTCTCTCCTCCTTCCTTCTCCTTCTCTCCTCTCCCTCTCTTCCCTCCTCTCCTTTCCCCCTTTTTCTTCCCTTCTCCTCCCTTTCCTTCCTCCCCCTTTCCCTCCTTCCCTCTTCTTCCCTCCCCCTTCTTCTCTCTCCCTCTTCCTCCCTATCCTCTCCCTCCCCTACCTCCCTCCCCCTCTTCCCTCTCTTTCTCTCTCTCTCCTTTCCTCCTTTCTCTCTCCTCTCTTCTTTCCCTTCTCCTCTTTTTCTCCCCTCCCTCCTCTCTTCCCTTCTCCCCTCCTTCCCCTCTCCCTCTCTCCATTCTCTCCCTTCTCCTCTCTCTCCCTCCCTTTCTTCCCTCCTCCTCCCCTTTTCCCTCCCTCTTTTTTTCTCCCTCCCCCCCCCTCCCCCTTTTTCTCCTCCCTTCCTTCCCCCTCTTCTTCCCCTTTCCCTCTCCTCCCTCTTTCCCCCCTTCCTTCCCCTCTCCTCCCTCCTTCCTCCTCCTCCCTTCTATCCCCTTCCCCTTCTCTTTCCTTTCCCTTTCCTCCCCCTTTTCCCTCCCTCTCTCCTTCTCTCTCCCCTTTTCCCCCACTCCCTTTTTTCCTTCCCTCTCTCCTCTTTCTTTCCCCCCTCCCCTTCTCCTCCTTCCCCCTCCCTTTCCTCTTTTTCTTCCCTTCCCTCTCCCCCCTTCCTCCCTCCTCCTTTTTTCCCCCCCTTCCCCCCTTTCTCCTTCCCCTTTCCCTCCCCTCCCCCTCTCCTCTTTCTTTTCTTTTCCCCCTCTTCTCCTCTCTTTTCCCTTCCCTTTTCTCCCCTCTCTTTCCCTTCTCCCTTTTCCCTCCTCTCCCTCCTTCTCTCCCTTCCTCTCCTATTTCTTTTCTTTCTCTCCCTTCCTCCCCCTTCTCCTTCCCCTCCCTTTTTCTTCTTTCCCCCTCCCCCTCCTCTTCCTTCTCCCCTTTCCTCCCTCCTCCCCCCTTCTCTCCTCCTTCCTTCTCCCCTCTCCCTCTCCCCTCTCTCCTTCTCTCTCCTCTCCTTCTCTCCTCCTTCCTCCTTTCCTTTTCTTCCCTCCCCTTCCCCCCCCTCCCTTTCCCCCCTCCTTCCCCCCCCTTTCCCTTTTTCCCTTCCCCTCTTCCACCCTTCCCTCTTCTTTTCTTCTCTCCCTCTCTTTCCCCCTTTCCCCCTCCCTCCCCTCCCTCCCTCCCCCCCCTTCCTCTCTTTATCCTCCTTTTTCCCCCTCTTTTTCTCCACTCCCCTCCTCTCCCCTTCCCTCCCTCTCTTCCCTCCCCTCTCCCCCCCCCCTCTCCTTCTTTCCCCTTTTCTCCCCTCCTCCTTTCCCTTTTCTCTCCCCTTTCCTCTCTCCTTCTCCTCCTCCTTCCCCTCTCCCCTCCCTCTTCTTCTTTCCTCCCCCCTCTCTTCCCCTTTTTTTCCCTCTCTCTTCTCTCCTTCCTCCCCCCCCTCCCTCTCCCTTCTCCCCTTCCCCCTCCCTCCTTCCTCCCTCTTCTCCCCTCCCCTTTCCTCTTTCCTCTTCCTCCTTTTCCCCCCCTCCTCCCCCTCTTCTCCTTTCTCCTTTCTTCTCCCTTTTCTCTTCGCCCCCTCTCTCCCCCTCTCCCTTTCCCCCCTTTTTCCCCTTTTCCCCTTTCCTTTCCCCCCCCCCTTTCCTCCCCTTTTTTTTCCCCTTCCCCTTCCCCCTTTTCCCTTTTTTTTTTCTCCCCTTTTCCCCTTCCCCTTCCCCTTTTTTTTCCCTTCCCCCTTTTCCCCTTTCCCCCTTTCCCCCCCTTTCTCCCCTCCCTTTTTTCCCCCCCCCCTTTTTTCCCCCCCTTTTTTTTCCCCTTTTTTTCCCCCTTTTTTCCCCTTTTTTTCCCCCTTTCTCTTTTTTTTCTTTCTTCTCCTCCCTTTTCCCCTTTTCCCTCCCCCTCCTTTTCCCCCTCCCTTTTCCCCCCCCTTTTTCCCTTTTTTCTTTTTTTTTTTCCCTTTTCCCTTTCCCCCCTTTCCCCCTCCCCCTTTTCTCCCTTCCCCCCCTTTTTCCTTTTCCCCCTTTTCCCTTTTTTTCTTTTTCTTTTTTCCCCCTTTTTCCCCCCCCCCCCTTTTTTTCTTCTTTTTCTCCCTTTTTTCCCCCTCTTCTTTTCCCCCCCCCCTTTTCCCCCCCCCCTTCCCCCCCCCTTCTTTTCCCCCTCTTTTTCCCCCCTTCCCCCCTCTCTCTTTTTTTTTCTTTCCCCCCCCCCTTTTCCTTTTCCCTTTTTTTCCCTTTTCCCCCTTTCCCCCCCCCCCTTTTCCCCTTTTTTTTTCCCCCCCCCCTCTTTTTTCCTCCCTTTTTTTTCTTTTCCCCTTTCCCCCCTTTCTCCCTTTTTCTTTTTTCCCCCTTTTTCCCTTTCCTTTTTTCCCCCTTCTTTTCCTTTCCTCCCCCCCCCCTCCCCCCTTTTCTTTTCCCTTTCCTCCCCTTTCCCCCTCCTCCCCCCCCTCTTTTCCCCTCCCCCCCTTTTTCCCCCCCCCTTTTTTTTTCTTTCCCCCCCCTTCCCTTTTCTTTTCCCCCCTTTCTTCTTTCCCCTTCTTTTCCCCCTTTTTCCCCCCCCCCCCCTTTCCCCCCCCCCCCCCCCCCCCCCCCCTTCTTCTTCCTTCCTCCTCCTCCCCCCCGTCTTCCTTCTCCTCCTTTCTTCTTTCCCCCTTCCTCCCCTTCCCCTTCTTTCTTCCTCCTCCCCTCCCTTTCTCCTTCCCTCCCTCTCTCCTCCCTCTCTCTCTCTCCTCTCTCTCTTCCTTCCTCTTCCCTTTCCTCCTTCTCCTCCCCTCCCTCCCTCTCTTTTCCTCCCCTTCTTCCTTTCCTTCCTCTCCTCTCTCTCTCCTCCCTCTTCCTCCCCTCCCCTCCCTCCCCCTCCTCCTCCTTTCTCTCTCCCTTGTCTCTCTCTCTCTCCTCTCTCTCTCTCTCTCTCTCTCTCTCTCTCTCTCTTTACTTCTCTCTCTCTTCTCTCTCTTCCTTCCCTTCTCTCTTTCTCTCTCTCTCCCTCTATCTCTCTCTCTCTCTCGTCTTCTCTCTTCTCTCTCTCTCTTCCTTCTCTCTTCTTCTCTCTCTCTCTTCTCTCTCTCTCTCTCTCTCCCTCTCTCTCTCTCTCTCTCTCTCTCTCTCCTCTCTTCTCTCCCCTCTCTCTCTCTCTCTCTTCTTTCTCTTCTTCTCTCCCGCCTCCTCTCCTCCCCCTCCTCCTCCTTCTTCTATCTCCTCTCTCTTTGTCCTTATGTCTCTATCCCTCTCTCTCTTAGTGTGTCTCTCTCTCTAGTGTTCTCCTCAGTCTGCTTCTCTCTCTCTCTATCTCTCTCTCTCTCTCCTCCTCTCTCTCTCTCTCCTCCTCTTATCTCATCCTTAACCTCTATCTCTCTCATCTATCTATCTCTCATCTCCTCTCTCTCTCATTCCTCTCTCTCTCTCTCTCTCCTCCTATATCTCTCTCTATCTTATATTCTCTACATTATATCTCTCTCTCTCCCTACTCTACCTTCTTATCTCTCTCTCCCTCTCTCTCTCCTCATCTCTCTCTCTCCTCTTCTATCTCTATCTCTCTCTCTCTTCTCTCTCTCTCTTCTCTCTCTCTCTCTCTCTCTCCTCTCCTCCTCTCTCTCTTCTGGTCTCTCTCACTCTCTCTCTATCTCTCCCCTCCCCTCTACGCTCTCCCTCACCTTCTTCTCTCTCAGCCCCCCCCCTCTTCTGGGTTTTCTCTGTCTCTGTCTCTGATCTACTGTCTCTGTCTCTGTCTCTGTCTTGTCTCTGTATATGTCTCTGTCCTGGTTCTCTCTCTCTCTCTCTTCTCTTCCTCTCTCTCTCTCTCATATTCTCTCTCTCTCTCTACTCTCTCTTCTCTCTCATCTCCTCTCTCTTCTTATCTCTCTTCTTCTTCTCTCTCGTTCTCTATCTCCTCTCTTCTCTCTCTCACTCTCTTCTCCCCCCCCTCGCTTCCTCTCTCCTCTCTATCTTCTCTCTCTCTCTGCTCCTCTCTCTCTCTTCTCTCTTCTCTCTATCTCTCTCCTCCTCTCCTCTCTCTCTCTCTCTCTCTCTCTTCTCATCTCTCTCTCTCTCTATTCTCTCTCTCTCTCTCTCTCTCTCTCTCTCTCCTATCTCTCTCTCCGCCTCTCTCTCCTCTCTCTCTCCTCTATCCCTTCTCCTCTCTCTCCTCATCCTCTTCTCTCTCTATCTTCTCTCTCTCCTCTCTCTCTTCTCTCTCCCT
>NW_023659079.1:7500-22232 GCF_015228065.2 Penaeus monodon
TCTCTCTTCTACTCTCTCCTCTCTCTCTCTCTCTCATCTCTCCTGCTCTCTCTCTCTCTTCTCTCTCTCTCTCTCTCTCTCCTCTACTCGTCTCTCCTCTCTCTCCTCTATCCTCTCTCTCTCTTCTCTTCTCTCCCTCTTCTCCTCTCGCTCTCTCTCTCCTCTCTCTCCTCTCTCTCCTCTCTCTCTCTCGTCTCTTCGCTCTCTTCTCTCTCTATCTCGCCGCCTCTCTCTCTCTTCTCCTCTCTCTCGTGTCTCCTCTCATCTCTCTCTCTCTCCTCTCTCGTACGATCTCTCTCTCTCTCCCCCCCCCTCCCCCCTCTTTTTCCCCTTTTCCCCCCCCCTCTTTTCCCCCTCTCCTCTCTTCCTCTTTCTTTCCCCCTCCTTCCCCTTTTTTCCCTTCCCTTTTCCCCCCTTCTCCCCCCCCCCTCTCCCTCCCTTTTCCCCCCCCTTCCCCTTTTTTTTTCTTTTTCCTCCCCCTCCCTTTTTCCCCCCCCTTTTTCCTCTTTTCCCTTTTTTTTTTCCCCCTCCTCCCCCCTTCTCTTTCCTCTCCCCTTCCCCCCTTCCCCCCCCCCCCCCCCCTCCCCTTCCCCTTTTTTTCCCCCCTTTTCCCCCCTTCTCTCCCTTCCCTCCTTTCCCTCTCCCCTTTTTTTTCCTTTTTCCCCCCCCTCTCCCCCTCCCCCCCTCCTCCTCCCCTTTTTCTCCCTTTTCCCCCCCCCCTTTTCCCTTTTTCCCCCCCCCCCCTTTCCTCCCTTCCCTCTTCCCCCCCTTCCCCCTTCCTTTTCCCCTCCCCCCTCTTCTTTCCTTTTTTCCCTTCCTCTTCCCCCCTCCTTTTCCCTCCTTCTTCCCCTCCTTTTTTCCTCCCTCTCCTCCTCCTCCCTTCCCTCTCCCTCCCCCCCTTCCCCTTTTTTTTTCCCCCCCTTTTTCTTCCCCCCCTCTCCTTCCCCCCCTTTCTCCCCCCCTCCCCCTTCTCCCCTTCCTTCTTCCTCTCCCCCCCCTCCTCCCTTTCCCCCCCCCCCTCCTCCCTCCCCCTCCCCCTCCCTTCCCCTCCCCCCCCTCCCTTTCCCCCCCCCCCTCTCTTCCCTTTCCCCCTTCTTCCCCCCTTTCCCCCTCCCTTTTCCCCCTCCCCTTTCCCTTTCCCTTTTTCTCCTCCTTCCCCCCCCCTTTTTTCCCCCCCTTTCCCCTTTCCCCCCTCCCCCTTTTTTTCTTTCTTTCCCCCTCTCCTCTTTTTTCCCTTTTTTCCCTCCCTCCCTCTCCTTCCCCTCTCCCCCTCCTCCTTTCCCCCCTCTTCCTTTTTCCCCTTTTCCCCCCCCCCCTTCCCCTTCTCCCCCCTCCCTTCCCCCTTTCCCCCTCCTCCTTTCCTCTCCCCCCCTTTTTTCTTTCTCCCTCCCCCCTTCCCCCCTCCCTTTCCCCCCTCCCTTTTCTCTTCTCCTTTTTCCCCTTCCCCTTTTTCCCCCCCCCTCCTCCCCCTTTCCCCCCCCCTTTTCCTCCCTCTCTTTTTCCCCCCCCCCCCCCCCCCCCCCCCCCCTCTTTTTTCCTTTCTCCCTTCCCCCTTTTTTTTTCTCCCCCTTTTCCCTTTCTTTCTTCTCCCCTCTTTTTCCCTTTCCCTCCCTTTCTTTCCCCCTTCCCTTTTTTTTTTCCCCTTTTTTCCCTTCCCCCCTTTTTCTTCCTCCCCTTTCCCCCTTCCTCCCTTCCCCCCTTTCCCCCCCCCTTTTCCCCCCCCCCCCCCCCCCCCCCCTTCCCCTCTTTTTCCCCCCCCCCTCCCCCCTCTTCCCCCCCCTTTTTTCTCCCCCTTTTTCTTTCCCTTCTTCCCCCCCCCCCCCCCCCCCCCCCCTTCTTCCCCCCCCCTCTTCCCCTCCCCCCCCCCTTTTTTCTCCCCCCCCCCTCCCCCCCTTTTCCCCCCCCTCCTTCTCCCCTTCTTCCCCCCTTCCCTCTTTTCCCCCCCCCCTTTCCCCCTCCCCTTTCCCCCTTCTCCCCCCCCCCCTCTCTCCCCTTTTTTCCTTTTTTTTTCCCCTTTCTTTTCCCTTTCCTTTTTCCTTTTTCCCTCCCCCTCTTTCCCCCCCCCCCTCCCCTCCCCCCTTTTCCCTTTTTTTCCCCCCCCTTCTCCTCCCCCTCCCCTTTCCCCCCCCCCCCCCTCTCTTTCCCCCCCCCCCTCTCTCCTTTCCCCCCTCCTCTCTCCCTTTTCTTCTTTCCCCCTCCCCCTTTTTCCCCCTTTTTTTCTTCCCCCCCCCCCCCTTTTTTTTCCCTTTTCTTCTCTCCTCCCTTCCCCCCCCTTCCCTTTTCCCTCTCTCCTTTTTCTCTCCCCCCCCCCCTTTCCCCCTTCCCCTCTCTCCTCTCCCCCTTTTTTCTTCCTTCCCCCTCTCCTCTCCTCTTCTCCTCCTCTTCCTCCCCTCCCCCCCTCTTCTTTTCTTTCCCCCCTTCTCTCCTCTCCCCTTCTCCTTCTCCCCCTTTTTTTCCCCCCCCCCCCCTCCCCCTCCCCCTTTCTTTTTTTCCCTTTTTCCTTTTTTCCCCTTCCCTCTCCCTTTCCCCCTTTTCTTCCCTTCCTTCCCTCCCCCCCCTTTTTTCCTTTTTTTTCCCCCCTTTTCCCCCCCCTCTTTCCCCCCCCCTTCCCCCCTCCTCTTTCCCTCCCCCTTTCCCCCCCCTTCCCTCTCCCCCCTCCCCCTCTTCCCTTTCCCTTCCCCCCCCTCCTCCCCCTTTCCCTCCCCCTCTCCTCCCCCTTTTTTCCCCCCTCTCCCTTTTTTCCTTTTCCCCTCTTCCTTTCCCCTTCCCCCTCTTTTTCCCCTCCTCCCCCCCCCTTCCCCTCCCCTCTTCTCCTTTTCCCCCCCTTTTTTTTTTTCCTCTTCCCCCTCCCTTCCCCCCTCTCTTCCCCTTTCTTTTCCCCTCCTTCCTCCCTTTCCCCCCCCTCCTCCCCCTTTTTTCTCTCCTCTTCCCCCTCCTTTTTCTCCCTCCCTCCTTCCTCTTTTTCCTTCTTCCCCCCCTCCCCCCCCCTTCCCCCCCCCTTTCCCTCTCTTCCCTTCCCCCCCTTTCCCCCCCCCCTTTTTCCCCCCCCCCCTTTCCTCCCCTTTTTTTTCTCCCTCCTTTTTTTTTCTCCTTTTTTCCCCCCCTTCCCCCCCCCCCCTTCTCCCCCTTTTCCCCCTCTCCTCTCCTTTCCTTTTCCCTCCTCTTTTCCTTTCCTCTTTTCCCCCCCTTCTTTTCTCCCCCTCCCCCCCCCCCCCCCCTCCTCCCTCTTCCCCTTCTCCCCTTTCCCCCCCCCTTTCTTCCTTCTTCTTCCCCCTTTTCTTCCTCCTCTCCCCTCCCTCCTTTCCCCCCTTTTCCCTTTCCCCCCCCTCTTTTTTCTCTCCTTCTCCCCCCTTTCCTCCCCCCCCTCCCCCTTTTTCCCCTCTCCTCTTTTTCCCCCCCCCCCTCCTTCCCCTTCCCCCCCTTTCCCTTTCCCCCCCTCCCCTCTTCTCCCCCCCCTTCCCCTCCTCCCCCCTCCCTTTTCCCCCCCCCCCCCCCTTCTTTTCCCCCCTTTTTTCCTTCCCCCTCTCCCTTTTTTCCCTTTCCTCCCTCTTTTTTCCCCCCCTTCTTCTCCCCCTCTTCCTTTCCTCCCTTTCTTTTCTCTTTCCTCCCTCCTCTCTCCCTTTTTCCCTTTTCCCCCCTCCCCCTCCCCCCCCTCCCTTCCTCCCTTTTTTTTTCCCCCCCCTCCCCCCTTCTTTTTTCCCCTTCCCCCTCCTTCTTTTTCCCCCTTTCTCCCCTCCCTTCCCCCCCTCCCCTTTTTTTTCTTTCCTTCTCTTTCCCCCCCCCCCTTTTCCTCCCCTCCCTTCCCCCTTCCCCCTTTTCCCCCCTCCCTCCCTTTTTTCTCTCCCCTTTTTCTCCCCCTCTTCCCCCCCCCTCCCCCCCCTTTTTTTTTTTCCCCCCCTCTTTTTTCCCCCCCCCTCTCTTTTCCCTTTTTTTTTCCTTCCCCCCTTCTCTCCCCCCCCCTTTTTCCTTTTTTCTTTTTTCCCTCCTCTCCCTCCCCCCCCTTTCCCCTTTTCCTTTTTCTCTTTTCCCCCTTTTTTTTTTTTCCTCTTCCCTCTTCCTTTCCTTTCTTCCCCTCTCTTCCCCTTTCTTCCCCCCCTCTTTCTTTTCTTTTCCCCTTTTTCCCTCTTCTTTTCCCCCCCCCCCCTTTTTTTCCCCTTTTCCCCCTTTTTTTTTTTCCTCCCCCTCCCCCCCTTTTCCCCCTTTCCCTTCCCTTTCCCCCTTTCTTCTTTCCCCCCCCTCCCCCCCCTTCCCCGCCCTTCCCTTCCCCCCCCCCTCTTTCTCTTCCCCCTCTTCTTCTTCCCTTTCCCTTTTTTCCCTTTCCTTCCCCCCCCCCCCCCCTTTTTTTTCCCCCCCCCTCTTCCCCCTTTCCCCTCCCCCTCTTCTCTTTTTTCCCCCCCCCCCCCTTCTCCCTTCTTCCTTTCCCCCCCCCCCTCTTTCCCTTTTTCCTCCCTCCTTTCCTCCTTTCCTTCTTTCCCCTTTTCCCTCTTCTCCCCTTTTTTTTTCCCCCCCTTTTTTCTTTCCTCCCCTTTCCCCCCCCTTCCCCCCTTTTTTCCCCCCCTTTTCCTCCCTCCCCTTTTCCCCTCTCTCCCTTTCTCCTTTCCCCTTTTCCCCCCCCCCTCCTTCTTTTTTCCCCTTTCCCCCCCCTTTTTTTCCTTCCTCTTTCCCTTTTCCCCCTCTTCCCTCCTTTCTCCCCCCCTCCTTTTTCCCCCTTTTCCCTTTCCTCCCCTCCCCCCCCCCCTTTTCCCCCCCTTCCCCCCCTCTTCCCCCTTTTTTTTCCCTTTCTTTTCCCTTCCTCCCCCTTCTCCTCTTCCCCCCTTCCCCTTTCCCCCTCCTCTTTCCCCTTTCCCCCTCCTCTTTCCCCTTTCCCCCTTTCTCTTTCCCCCCCTCCTCCTCTTTCTCTCCCCCCTTTCCCTTTTTCCCCCCCCCCCCTTTTTTTCTTCCCCCTTTTCTCCTCTCTTTCTCCTTTTTTCTTCTCCCCCCTTTCTTCCCTCCCCCTTTTTTTTCCTTCTTCCCCCCCCTTTTCCCCCCCTCTTTTCCTCTCTCCCCTCCTCCTTCTTTTTTTTTTCTCCCTCTCCCCTTTCTCCCTCCTTTCTCCCTTCCCTCCCCCCTTTCCCCCTTTTTCCCTTTTCCCTTTCCCCTTTCCTCCCCTCTTCCCCTCTTTCCCCCTTTTCCCCCCCCTTTTTCCCCTTCCCCCCTTCCCCCCCTTTTCCCCCCCTTTCTTTCCCTTTCCCCCCACTTCCCCCTTTTTTCCCCTTTTTCCCCCCCTCTCCTTCTCCCCCCTCCCTTTTTCCCCCCCCCTTCCTTTTCCCCCCCCCCCTCCTTCCCCTTTTCCCCCCCCTTTCCTTTCCCCCCCTTCCCCCCCCCCCCCCCTTCCCTTTCCTTCTCCTCTCCCTTTTCCCCCCCTCCCCCCTCCTCCTCCCCCTTTCCTTCCTCTCTCCCCCTTCCCCCCTCTTCCCCCCTTTTTTTTCCCTCCCCCCCTCCCCTTTTTCCCCCTCCTCTCTCCCTCTCCTTTTTCTCCCCTTTTTCCTTTTCCCCTTTTTTTCCCCCTTTTCCCCTCCCCCTCCCTTTTCCTTCCCCTCCCCTTTCCCCCCCTTTTTCCCCCTTTTTTCTTTCCCCTCTTTTTCCCCCCCCCCTCCTCTTCTCTTCCCCCTTTCTCCCCCCCCTTCTTCCCCTTCCTTTCTCTTCTCCCCCTCTCCTTCTCCCCTTCTTTCCCTCCTCTTCTCCTTTTTCCCCCCTCCTTTCCCTTTCCCCCCTCCTCCTTCCCTCCTCTCCTTTTCCCCCTTTCCTTTCCCCTCCTTCTCTCTCTTTCCCCTTTTTTTTTTCCCTTCCTTTTTTTTCCCCCTTTCCCCCCCTTCCCCTTTTCCCCTTTTCCCCCCCTTTTCCCCCCCCCCTCCTTCCCCTCCTTCTTTTCCCCCCCCCCCTTTCCCCCCTTTTTCCCCCCCCTCTCCCTTTTTTCTCTTTTTCCCCCTTTTCCCCCCTCCCCTTTCCTCCCCCCTCTCTCCCTTCTCTCCTCCCCCCTCTCCCCTTTCCTTTTTTTTTTTTTTTCCCCCCCCTTCCCCTTTCTTCCCCCTCTTTTTTTTTCCCCCCTCCCCTTCTTTCCCCCCTCCCCCCTTTTTCTTCCTCTCTCCCTTTCCCCCTTTCCCCTCTCTTCCCCCTTCCCCCCCCCCTACTTCTCCCTCTTTTTCTCCCCCTCTCCTTTCCCCCCTCCTCCTTTTCCCCCTCCCTTTCTCCCCCCTTTTTTCCCCCCCTCTCCTTCCCTTTTCTTCCCCCTCCCTTTTTCCCCCTCCTTCCCTCCCCCCTCCCCTTCCCTTTCCCCCCCTCCCCCCCTTCCCCTTTTTTTCTCTCCTCCTTTCCCCCTCTTCTTCTTTTTCCTTTCCTTTTCCCTTTCCTTTCTTCTCTTCCTCCCCCTTTTTTCCTTTTTTTTCCCCCTCCCCTTTTCCCCCCTCCCCCCTCTCCTTTTCCCTCTCCTTTCCCTCCCTTCCCCCTTCTTCTCCTTTCCCCCTTCCTCCTCCCCCTCTTCCCTTTCCCCTCCCCCCCTTCTCCCCTCCTTTTCCCTCCTCTTTTTTCCCCTTTCCCTCCCTTTCTCCTCCCCCTTTTCTCCTTTTCCCCTTTTCCCCCCCCCTTCCCTCTCTTTTCCCCCTTCCTCTCCCTTTTCCTTTTTTCCCCCCCCCTCCCCTCCCTTCCTTTCCCCCCCCCCCTTTCCCCCCCTTTCTTCCCTCCCCTCCCTCCTTTTCCCTTCCCTTTTTTTCCCCCTTTTCTCCTCTTTTTCCCCCCCCCCTCCCTTTCCCCCTTTCCTCTTCCCTTTTCTCTTTCCCCTTCCTTTTCCCTCCTCCCCTTTTCCCCTTTTCCTTTTCCCCCCTTCTTTTCCCCCCTTCCTTCCTTCCCCATTTCCCTCCCCCCCCCCCTTTTCTTCCCTCCCCCCCCCTCCCTTCTTTTTCCCCCTTCCTCCCCCCTTCCTTTTCCTCCCCTTTTTCCCCCCCCCCTTTCCCTTTTCCCCCCCTTTTTTCCTCCCCTTCCCCCCCTTTTTCCCCCCCCCCCTTCCTCCTCTTTTTTCTTTCTTCCCCCTTTTTCCCCCCTTCCCTTTTCTCCCTCCCCCCCCCCCCCCCTTTTCTTCCCCCCTCCTCTCTCTTTTCCCCCTTCCCCCCCTTTTTCCCCCTTTCCCTCTTTCCCCCTTCCTCCCCCTTTTCCTTCCCTTTTTCCCTTTCCCCCCCCTTCCCCTCTTTCCCTCTTTTTTCTCCCCCTCTTCCTTTTTTTCTCCTCCCTCTTTCCCCCCCCCTTTCCCCCCTCCTTTTTCTTCCTTTTTTTTTCCCCCCCCCTCTCCTCCTCCCTTTTTCCCTTTTCCCCCCCCCCTCCCCCCCCCCCCCCCCCCCTCCCCCCCCCCCCCCCCTCTCCCTCTTTCCCTCCTCCCCTTCTCCCCCCTTCTCCCCTTTTCCCCCTTTCCCTTTTTCCCCCTTTTTTTTCTTCTTCCTTCCCTCCCCCCTTCTCTCTTCCCCCCTTTCCCCCCCCTTTTCTTCCTCTTTCCCCTTTCCCCCCTCTTCCCTTTCCTTCTCCTTCTCCTTTCCCCCTCTCCCTTTTCCCTTCCTTTTCCCTTCTCTTTCTTCCCCTCCTCCCTCTTCCCCCCCCTCTTTCCCCCCCCCCCCCTTTTCTCCCCCTTTTTCCCTTTTTTCCCTTTTTTCCCCCCCTCCCCTTTCCCCCCCCCCCCCCTTCCCCCCTTTCCCCCCCCCCTCCCCCCCTTTCCCTTTTTCTCCCCCCCCCTTTCCCTCCCTCCCCTTTCCCCCCCTTTTTTTTTCCCCCTCCCCTCCCCCCTCTTCCCCCCCCCTTTCCCCTTCCTCCTCTCCCCCCTCCCCTTCCCTTTTTCCCCCCCCCCCCCCCCCCTTTCCCCCCCCCTTTCCCCCCCCTTTCCTCCCCGTCCCCCCCCTTTCCCTTTTCCCCTTCCCCTTTTCCCCTCTCTTCCCCTTCCCCCTCCCTCCCCCTTTCCCCCCCTTTCCCCCCTCCCCCTCCTCCCCTTTCCCCCCTTTCCCCTTTCCCCTTTTTTCCTTCTCCCTTTTTCCCCCCCCCCCCTTCCCCTTTCCCTCTTTTCCCCCCTTTTCCCCCCCCCCCCCTTTCCCCCCCCTTTCCTCCTCCTCTCTTTTTTCCCCTCCTTTTCCTCCCCCCCCCCCCCCCCCCTCCCCCCCCCCTTTCCTCTTTTCCCCCTCCCCCCTCTCTTTTTTCCCCTTTTTTTCCCCCCCCCCCCCCCTTCTTTTCCCCCCTCTCTTTCCCCCCCTCCTCTTCCTCCTCCTCCCCTTTCTCCCCTTCTTTTCTCTTTCTTTTTCCCCCCTTTCTTCCCTCTCTCTTTTTTCCTTCCCCTTCCCCCCCCCCCCCTCTTTCTTCCCTCTTTTCCTTCTCTTTTTTTCCCCCCTTCTCTCCCTTCCCCTCTTCCCCCTTCTCTTTCTCCCTTCCCCCTTTTCTCCCTCCTTTTCTTCCCCCTTTCTCTCCTTCCCCCCCCCCCCTTCCCCCCCTCCTCCCCCCCCCTCCTCCCCTTCTCTCCCTTTCTCCCCCCCTCTCTTCCTTCCCCCCCTCTCTTCCCTCTCCCTTTCCCTTTTTTCCCCCCCTTCTTTCCCTTTTTCCCCCCCTTCTCCCCCTTCCTTTTTCCCCTTTCCCCCCCTTTTTTTCTTTTCTCCCTCCCCCCCCCCCTTTCCTTCTTCCCCCCCTTTTTCTTCCCCCCCTTTTTCCCCTCCCCCCCTTTTTCCCCCCTTTTTTTTTCCCTCCTTTTTTTTTCCTCCCCCCCTCCCCTCCCCCTTTTTTTCCCTTTTCCCCCTTTTCCCTTTCCCCCCCCTCCTTTTCCTTCCCCCTTTTTTTTTTCTTCTCCTTTTTTTCCCCTTTTTTCCTCTTTCCCCCCTTTTTTCCTTCCTTTTTCCTTCTCCCCCCCCTTTTCCCTTTCCCTTCCCCTCCCCTTTTTCCCCTTTTTCCCCCCCCTCCCTCTCTCCCTCCTTTTTTCCCCCCCCCCCCCCTCTCTTCCTTTTTCTTCTTTTTCCCTTCCCCCCTCCCCCTTCTCTCCTCTTTTTTTTCCTTCCCTCTTTTCCTCCCCTTTTTTCCCCCTTTCTCCCCCCTTTTTTCCTTCTCCCCCCCTCCTTTCCCCCTTTTTTTTTCTTCCCCCTTTCCCCTCTCTCCCCTTTTTTCCTCTCTCTCCCCTTTTTCCCCTTTCTCCTTTTTTCTCCCTTTTCTCTCTCCTTCCTCTTTTCCTTTTTTTTTTCCCCTCTTCTCCCTTCTCCCTCCCTCTCTCTCTTCCCCCTCCTCCTCCCTCTTTTCCTTCCTCCCCTTTTTCCTCTCTTCCCCCCCCTTTTCCTTTTTTCCCCCCCTCCCTCTCTTCCCTTTTTCCCCCCCCTCCTCCTCTCCTCTTCCCCCCTTTTCCCCTTTTTTCCCCCCTTTTTCCCTTTTTTCTTCTTTCTTTCCCTCTTCCCCCTCCTTCCTCTTTTTCTCCCCCCCCTTTTTTTCTTTCCTTTCCCCCCCCCTTTCCCTTTTTTTCCTCTCCCTCCTCCTCTCTCCTCCCTTCTTCCCCCTTTTCTCCTCTTTTCCCCTTTCTTCCCTCCTCCCCCTCTTTTTCCTTTTCCCTCCCTCTTTTTTTTTCTTTTCTCTTCCCTCCTTTCTTTTCCCCCCCCTCCTCTCCTTTCCTTCCCCTTTCCCCCCTTCTTTTTTTCCCTTTTTCCCCCTCCCCTTTCCCCCTTCTTTTCCTTTTTCCCCTTTTCTTCCCCCTTTTCCCCTTTTTTTTTCCCTTTTTCTTTCCCTTTTTCCCCCCCTTCCTTTTTTTTCCTCCTTTCCCCCTTTTCTTCTCTCTTCTCCCCCCCCCCCCCCCCCCCCTCCCCCCCCTTCCCCCCCTTTCTCCCCCCCTTTTCTCTCCTTCCTCTTCTTTTTTTCCTCTTTTTTTCTCTCCTTCTTTTTTCTTCCCCCTCTTTCCTTTTCCCTCTTTCCTCTCTTTTTCTCCTTTTTTTTCCCCCTTTTTCCCTTTTCCCCTCTCTTTTTTCCTTTCCTTCTTCCTTTTCCCCTCCTTCCTCTTCCTTTTCTTTCTTTCTTTTCTCTCCCTCTTCCCCTTTCTCTCCTTTCTCTCCTTTTCTTTCCCCTTTCTTTTTTTTCTCTTCTTTTTCCTTTTTCTTCCCTTTCCTTTTTCTTCTCTTCTCTCTCTTCCCTCCACCTTTTTCCTTCTTTCTCCCTCTTTTCTCTTCCCTCCTCTCCCTTTTCTTTCTCTTCTTCTCCCCCCCCCTTTCTCTCTTTCCCCCCTCCCCTCTTTTTCTTTTTTCTCCCTTCCTTCTCTCCTTTTCTCTTCTTCCTTTCTCCTTCTTTTCTCCCCTCTCCCCCCTCTCTTTCCTTTTCCCTTCTTTTTCCTTCCCCTTCCTTCTTTCTTTTCCCCCCTTCTTTTCTCCCCCTTTCCCCCCTTTTCTTCTCCCTCCCTTTTTCTTCCTCTTCCCCCTCCTCCCCTTTCTCCCCCTTCCCTTTCTCTCTTTCCCTCTTCCTCTTTCCTCTCCCTTTTTTTCCTCCCCTCTCTTTCCTTTTTCCCCCTCTCCTCTCTCTCCCCTTCTTCTTTCTCTCTCCTTTTCTTTCCTTTCCCTTTTCTCTTTCCTTCTCTCCCTTTCTTTTCTCTTCCTTTCTTCCCTCCTCCCCTTTTCTCTTCTCCTTTCCTTCTCTCCTTTTCTCTCTTTTCTTTCTCTTTTCCCTCTTCTCTTCCCTCCTTTTCTTTCTCTCTCTCCTTTTTCTTCTTTTTTCCTCCTTTCTTTTCCCTTTTTCTCTTTCCCCCTCCCCCTCTCTCTCCTCTCCCTCCTTCCTCCTTTTTTCTCCCTTCTCCCTCCTTTTCTCCCTTCTTCTTTCCTTCTCTTTTCTCTTTTCCCCCTCTCTTTTTCCTTTCTCTTTCTTCTTTCCTCCTCTCTCTCTCTTCCCCCCTCCTTCTTCTCCTCCCTTTCCTCTCCCTTTTCTTCCTTTCTTTTTTCCTTCTCTTCCTCTCTTTTCTCTCTCCTCTCCTTTTCTCTCTCTCTTCTCCCCTTTTTTTCTCCTCCTCTCTTTCTCTCTCCTCTTTTCTCTTCTTTTTTCTCCCTCTCTTCTCTCCTTCCTTTTCCTCTTTCTCCTCCCCTTCTCACTTTCCCTCTTCTTTTCTTTCTTTTCTCCCTTTCCCCTTTTCCCTCCTCTCTCTTTTCCCTTTTTTTCTCTTTTTTTCTTCTCTTCCTTCCTTCTTTCTCTTCCGTCTCCCTCCCCTTTTCTTTTTTTTTCTTTCTTTCTCATTTTTCTCTCCTCTCTCCTTTCTCCCCTTCTCTCTTCTCCTTTCCCCTTTCTTTTCTCTCTCTTTTTTCTTCCCTTCCTTCTCTTTTTCCCCTTTTTCTCTTTCTTCCCTTTTTTTTCCCCCTCTCCCCCTTTTTTTTCCCCCTTTCCCCTTTTCCCCCTTTTTTTTCTTCTCCTCTTCCTTTCTTCTTCTTTCCCTTTTCTCTTTTTCTTTCCCTTTCCTCCTTTCTCTTTTCCTTTCTTCCCTCTTTTCCCTTTTCCCTTTTTTTTTCTTTTTCCCTTTTCCCCTTCCCTTTTTTCTTTCTTTTTCCCCCCTTTTCTCTCTTTTTCCTCCTTTTTTTCCCCCCCCCCCTTTCTCCTCTCCTTTTCCCCTTCTCCTTTCCCCCTCTCTCCCCTTCTCTCTTTCTCTTCTTCTCTCTTCTCTCTTTCCCCTTTCCTTCCCTTTCTCTTCCTTCTTCTCCCTTTCCTTTCTTCTCCTCTTTTTTCCCTTTTCTTCTTTCCCTCTTCCCCTTCCTCTTTCCCTCCCCTTCTTCCTTCTTCTTCCCCCCTTCTTTCTCCTCTCTTCTCTTTTTTTCTCTTCTTTCCTCTCTCCTCTCTCTCTCCCCCTCCCTCCTTCCTTTCTTTTTTCCCCTTCTTCTCTCTTTCTCTTTCTCTTCCCTCCTTTTCTTTTCTTCTTTCTTTCCCCCTTTTTTTTCTCTCCTTTTTCCTTTCTTCTCTTTTTCTCCTTTTTCTTTTTCCTCTCTTTTTCTCTTTCTTTTTCTCCCTTCTCCCCTCTCTTTCTTCCTCCTTTTTTTCTTTCTTTTCTCTTTTCCCCTCTTCCCTTCTTTTCTTTTTTTTCCCCTTTCTTTCTTCTTCTTCTCCTTTCTTTCTTGTTCTCTTCTCTTCTTCCTCCTCCTTCTTCCCTTTTTTTTTTTTTTTTCTTCTCCTCCCCCCTTTTTCTTTCTTTTTCCCCCTCCCCTCCTCTCTTTTTTTTTCTTTTTTTCCCCCCTTCTCCCCTTTTTTTTCCTCTTTTTCCCCCCCTTTTTTTCCCTTTCCTTTCCCTTTTTTTTTCTCTCCTTCTTTCTTCTTTCTTTCCTTTTTTTCTTCCCCCTCTTTTTTTTTTTTTTTCCCTTTCCTTTTTCTTTTTTTTTCCTTCTTTTTCCCCCCTTTTTCCCCCTTTTTTTTTTTTTCCCCCTTTTTCTTCCTTTTTTTTTCCCCTTTTTTTTTCCCCCCCCTTTTCCCTTTTTCTTTTCCCCCTTTCTCTTTTTTCTTTTCCCCCCCTTTTTCCCCCTTTTTTTTCCCCCCCCTTCCCCTTCCCCTTTTTCTTCTTTCCCTTCCTTCCCCCCTTTTTCCTTTTTTTTCCTCCTTTTCCCTCTCCTTTCCCCCTTTCCCCTTCCCCTTTTTTTCTTTCCCCCCTTTTTCCCCTTTTTCCCCCCTTTTTTTTTTCTTTCTCCTTTCCCCCCCCCTCCCTTTTTTTTTTTTTCTTTTCTATTTTTTCTCCTTTCCCTTTCTTCTCCTCTTCCCTTCCTCTTCTCTTCTCTTTCCTTCTCTCCCCTTCTCTTTCTCCCTTTTCCTCCTCTTCTCTCCTTCTCTTTCTTCTTTCTTTTCCCTTTCCTTCTTCTCCCCAGCATTTTCTTTCCATTTTTCTTTCTTTTCTTTTCTCTCTTCCCCTTTTTCCCTCCTTTTCCATCCTTTTTTCCCCTTTCTTCTTTTCTCTCCTCTTTCTCCTTCTTTCTTTTTCTCTCTTTTCCTTCCTCCCTTTTTTCCTTTCTCTTTTCTTCTTCCCTTTTCTTCCTTCCCCTCCTCTTCTTTCTCCTTTTTTTTTCCCTTTTTTTTTCTTCCTTTCCCTACTTTCTTTTCTTCCTACTTCTCTCTTTCTTCTCTCTCTTACTTCTCTTTCTTCTTCTTTCCTTTTTTCCTCTCATCACTTCTTTCTTCATTCTTCTCCCTTTCTCCCCCTCTTCCCTTTCCCTTTTCTCTCTTCCCTCCCTCTCTTCTTTACCCTTTACACCCTTTTCTCTTTCCTTTTTATCCTTCCTCTTCTTCTTCTCTTCCCTCTCTTCCTTTTCCCTCTTCTCTTCCCTTTCTTCTCCCTCTTTTCTCCCTTCTTCCTCCACTCCCCTCTTCCTCTCCTTTCCTCTTTCTCTCTGTCTCTCCTCTTCTTCTTCCTCACCTTTTTTTTTCCTCCCTTCTCTCCTTTTTTTCCCCCCTCCCTTTTTATCTTCCTTTCTTTCTCTTCACCCTCTTCCCCTTTTTTCCCCTCTTACCTTTTCCCCTCTCCTCTCTTTTTCTTTTTCCTCTTTTCCTCTTCCCCCCTTTCTCTCCCTTTTTTCTTCTCTTTCCCCCCATCTCCCCTTTTTTCTTCATTTTCCTTTCTCCCCTTTTCTTTTTCTCCCTTTCCTCCCTTTTCTTTCCTTTCTTTTCCTTTCTTTTCCTTTTTTCCTTCCCCCTCTTCTCTTTTCCTTTTTTTTCTTCCTTTTCTCTCCTTCTTCTCTCTTCTTCCTCCTCCTCTTTTCCCCTCTTCCCTCCCTTTCCTCTTTCTCTCCTCATTCCTTCCCTTCTCTTCCTTTCTCCTCTCCCTTTCCCTCCTCTCCTCTCCTTTCCTTTTTCTTCTTCCTTTCCCTCTCCTCTCCCCTTTTTTTTTCCTCTTACCTTTCTTTTTCTATGTCCTCCTTTCTCCTTTCTTTCTCTTTTCCTTTCTTCTTTTTTCTTATTTTCTTCCCTCTCCTTTCTTTTTTTCTTCCTCTTTTCTTCTCTCCTCTCCACCCCTCCTTCTTCCCCCCTCTCCCTCTCTCTTTCTCTCTCCTCCCTTTTCTTCCCCCTTCTTTCTTCCCTCTCTTTCCCTTCTTCCCTTCCCCTTCTTCTCCCCCTTTCCCCTTTTTTTTCTCTTTTTTCTTCTCTCTTTCCTTCATCTTTCTCTCCCTTGCTTCCTCTCCCCCTCTCTCTTCCTTCCCCCTTCTCTTTCTTTCTCGCTCTTCTCTCTTCCTTTTCTTTTCCTCCTCTCCTTACTCCTTTCTCCTCCTCTTCCCTTCCTTTTTTCTTCCTTCCTTTTCCCTCTCTCTTTTTCCCTCTCTCCTCTCGCCTCTTTCTCCCTCTCTCTCCTTTTCTTTTTTCCTCTTTTCCCTTTTCCTTTTCTTCTTCTTTCCTCTTCTTTTCTCCTCTCTTCGTTTTTTTCTCTCCCTTCTCTTCCCTTTCCCCTTCCCCTTCCTTCTTCTCCTCTCCCCCCTTCTTTCCTTCCTCTTCCTTCCCTCCTTTCTTTTTCTTTCTTTTCTCTCTTTTTTCCTCTTTACTTTTCCTTCTTTTCTTTTCCCCTCTCTTTCTTTTTTTTTCTCCCTTTTTCCCTTTCCCCCTTTCTTTGTTCCTTTCCTCTTCCTTCCCCCCCTTTTTTCCCTTTTTTCCCTTTCCCTCCCTTTTCCTCCCCTCCCTTTTTTCTTTCCCCCCGCTTTTCCTCTTTCTTCTTTCCTCCCTCCCTCCTTTTCCCTTCTTTTTCCCCCTTTTTTCTCTCCCCC
>NW_023659080.1:5000-22232 GCF_015228065.2 Penaeus monodon
AAATTAGGGAGAGCTCTGAGTAACCCTCAGACGTCCTCCCTGAGCGAGATGGGGGCACAAGCTGAAACAGCTGCTGCTCCCACGACCGCCGCCCACAATTTAAGCCGAAAGGACGATCCGAAACGACCGAGGCCGGAAATAGACTCTGAGGGTGAGTCTGGACCCCCTAGGCGTTTCCCACAGTTTAGGGTTCTCTCTAAACCTGAAGGCTTCGGCAATGCCTACCAACTGGTAAGAGCATTGGAGAAGCAGCGAAAAATCCGGCTGTCAATCCGGGTTGCCAGAGACCAGCTCATGATTATCAAGGTCAAAGACCAAGCTACCTTGAATTTCCTACAGGAAACCAAGGAGCTTAATAATGGGAGGAAAGTATGCCTCTCGCCACTCAAGAAGATAGAAGAGTCAAGATGGTCCTGCTTGGCTTCTCACTATCATATGATGCGGATGTAATCACGCTTCCCGAATGTCCAAAGGGAAGAGCCCAACCAGGCAAGTCCTTGAAAGGAGCCCCAATCACTACCCTTGATCTGGGTAACTGGGGCTCCTACAGCCTAAGACATATGTGCCAGAGCCACTTCAGTGCTACAAGTGCCAAAAACACGGTCGCTACCAGGCTAGATGCAATGCCAAGCCTAACTGTGGTGTTTGTAGCAAGGCCACAACACCGAGGTGTGCCTCAAGGTCCACAAGGAAGGCCAAAGGGACACAAAAGCCAAATGTCCCAACTGTGCCAAGGGGCTGGCTTGCTCTGTCAGGAAAGAGGATGCCCTCAGGCAACAAGAGGTTGTTCCTGCTCCCCCAGGCACCCATGTCTGGGGATAGAACACAAGAGAAAAGACTTCCCGACCTCCTAAGAGGAAGGAAGCCCTTCCACAGCCGACACCGGATATCGCCAATAAAAAGGAGTTTCCGACCATAACAAAAAGTGCAGAAAAAGAACCAAAGGAATAAAGATTCAAAGAACACTGCAAAAGCCTCCCTAAGAGATGATAATCTCCTCTTTGATGAGGAAGATATGACTCTCCTGTTGACTGCTGTAGTCACTGCAGTAGCAACAGCTTTGGGGAGGTCCAGTGAGGAGGCGGAGAAGGCAGTCATGGTCGCCATGACGGCAATGACCAGACTGTCGAGTCCTGAAAGGGAGGAAGCTGAAAAGAGCCAAAGCAGCCTCACCCTCTCCTCAGGACGAGACTCCCCTCCCCACCCCAACACCTGGCCACCACCCTCACAGGCAGAGCCAGAACAGGCTGAATCTGTGTAGCCAGTGCCAGAGCAAGCTGACCTTACTCAGGTAAAGTCAGCAAAGAGAAAAGATTCACAGATAAAGCTTGAAGGGAGATAAAGCCTGAACTGAACTCACGAAAGTCAGAGCTACCAAAGGTTCTCCACCTTCCAGTGGACCCACGGTCAGCCTGACAACAGATGAAGACCCCTCAACCAGCGAGGACTTCACAATGGAGTTGTCAGACGCCGACTCTGAAGCCGAATATAAAGACGTCTCTGATGTAACTATCACCAAGTAACATCATGATACACAGTCTAAGCATACTGCAGTGGATCATCTATGGTTCATTACAAGAATGCCATCCTCCATGCAATAGTGCGATCAAAGAACATTGATATTGTCATGCTCCAGGAGTCATTAATAGAAGGGACTGTTCGCTTCTCAGGCTATCAGGTCTTCATGCTGCCAAGCATAGCTGGCAAAAGAGGCTTGATCACCCTGGTCAGAGCAACAATCCCCTGCTCCGCTGCTCCGCAATAGCCGATGCACCGCACTGTGGAGAGGATGTTGAATCTCTTGCTGCAGAGGTTGTTAGACATCAGCCAGGTCTGTGCTACAGCAGCACAAGACCGAGTGATCAAGGAGGATAATTCAATGCACACCACCCCATCCTGGCTCCCAGCAGGGCACCGAATGCGGCAGGCCATCACATACCCAACGTGCTTGAGACTCCCTGAGATTGCTCTTCCCAACAGCCAAGAGCCAACGCATGTCAGAGGAGGGGTCCTCGACCTCACTCTGGCCACTGCGGTCTGGTGGAGAGAATTAGATGGTGTGTCAATGAGTGACCATTATGGCACTGTTACTACCCTCATGGATGCTGGGCCCAGCCCAATGCCACAACCAAATCCAAAAGGGAAAACAGACAAGGCCAACTGGCAAGCCTTTCAGGATTGCCTTGGCCCACTGTCTTAGAAGCAATGTTTTGAAGCCAGACTTATCAGTGCCATAAATCAAGCAGCCTCACAGACTATACCTAAAACTCGGCCATGGTCCAGGAGTTATAAGGACGCCTATTACTTTAATGACGAGATTAAGGAAGTCAACCACAGAGTGTACATGCACAGTCTGCCAGCTGAACTGAGGGCAAAGCAACAACACCTACAACCAGGCAGACTTGCTCATATCAGAGAGAGGGCAGCCAGACCCGATAACTCAGATGTTATCTTCTTTTGAGGGAACTAATACAAACCTACAAAAACAGTTTCTTACACAGCCCGGGCTCTGATGGGATTTCGTACACCATCATTTCCCACCTAGGACTGGCAAGACCTTGGAAATTTCCACTCTTCTCTAGAGCTGGAAGAGGCCATCACAGTTCCTATCCCAAAACTAAAGGAGCCAAGGAAATACCGCTCCATCTATATCTTCAGCTGCCTGGGCAAGATGGCCGAAGAATGGTACTAAACCGACTCCAATGGAAAATGGGACCTCCATGGGTTCACAAGGGGCATGAGCACAGCACACTGCATAGCCATGCTCTTCAGCACAATCAGCACTGTCACTTCTGTGGTAGTATTCCTAGACCTGCAGAAGGATTTGGAATTAGCAAGTCTTGCTATTCAGAAGAGCATATCCAGAAGGGAATCAGAGGAAAGCTCTTGGCTTGGATAGGTGACTATTCAGGAAGAGAACTGCCAAAGTCAGATTCCAAGATCACCTATCACAGCACATGCCACTAGAAAATGAAACACTTTAGGGTGGGGTTATCAGTCCAGCCCTTTTCAACACCCTAATGTCCTGCATCCTCAACATACAGCTCCCAGTGGTGTGCAAGATCGTCTCCTATGCAGACGACCTTACAGTCACTCCACTGGACCACACTGCCTAAGAAAATCCCAGCGCTGTCTGGACCTTGTATCTGAGGAGTGCTATAGAACAAGAACTAAAGATCTCTGCAACCACATCCAAAGCCTTGGCTCTGAGACTAAATATTCAAGGCACAAGTCTGAGAATCCAGGGAATGGACTTAGAATGGTCCAGGTCTTTCGATACTTTGGGGTAATGATTGACCAGCCCTCCTTTAAAAAGGAGGTCCTGTACTTGGTTGACCGAATCAAAGCAAGACTGTTTGTCATGAGACACATAGGAGAGACACATAGGAGCCAGACATAAAGTACTAATATCATTTTATGTACATGGCACCCGTCCCATTGTGGACTATGCTTCTGTCTCCTTGATTGCTGCAAAGCCAAAATTAGAGAAAAATTGGAGACAGTCCAAAATGAAGCTGCCATAATCCTTCTGGGTGCCCCAAGATGGATGAAGGCCCTCAACCTCCTCATAGAGGCAGACCTTCTCCCCTAGAATCACGAATTGATCTAATGGCTAATAGTCAGACACCTAGAACAAGACCATGAGCTGTTTGCAAACAACTCCTGGCTATCTCACACAGCCAGGGTGTTGATAGACTATCAGCTCAAAGAACAACTACTTGCAAAGGGCATGGACTCCCCCATCCTGATTTTAGAAGCCCCACCGTGAGCGCGAAACCTTGATCGAGTTCTCTGTTGTGAGCATGTCAAGGAGAAAGAATCAATACACCATGCCTAGCCTAAAGGTAGAAGCTAGAGAGTCATTACAGCCATCACACCTTCGGGTAGTAAAACCTACTTCATGGATGGATCAGTCGATCCCTTAAATCACACTGCAAGTGTCAGCTTTGCAGTAAGGGATGCCATGAGGGAAACAGACAACGCCTCCTCGCTACAGGCAGAGGCAGTTGCGATCATGGAAGCCCTTGCCCACGCGTCCCTGAGGGAAGGCCACATAGTAATATATACAGACTCCAGGGCAGCCATTGACTGTCTACAGCAAAGCTCACCCAAAGACAACATCTACCTTCTGACTACTATCTTCACAATAGCACAGAGGATTCTTGCTCAGGGAAGAATAATTATAAACTGGGTCCCTAGCCATATAGGTATCAGAGGGAACGAGCTTGCTGACAGACTAGCTGACATTGGCAGGAGTATGCACCCAAAATCCCACGATCATAAACCGAGCGAAAAATCTTAAGGCAGAAGTGTATGCCACGCTCGTGCCTTCCTCCTGCGCTTCACAGAGAGAAAACGAGATCCTCCCCTGAGGCCAGATGGTACTCAGACTCAACGGCTGTGAATCACTGGCACTCTGAAGCAATAATAGAGATACCAAAGTCATTCTTCACAGAATCGGACTAGGTTACCACTGCGTATGGCAGATCATAAGACAATTCACCATGAAGAATGGTGTTGCATGCACTGTGGTGAACCGGACACCACGTTGGTACATTACTTACAAAATTCTGAGCACACACAATTTCTGAGACAAGGACCGCCCAAAACAGCCGCCGGGCTGGTAATGAATTATGCCGCATGCTTACACCATGGGGGCAGAACGCCTGCTGGCAATCCCGCCATATATTATACATGGAAAAGACTTGCTCGTTTGGGCTCGGGGACAATGATGCATTATTAGTAAAATGATTCACCATTCCCCCTAGAGGACGCTGTACGTCCTTCCCCAAATATTACGAAGATTGAACCATATTCATATTGACAGATGTAGAAAAAGGTATAATGAGAATAAATATCTTCACAATACAAGAAATGTACTTGCCCCGTGTCCCGAGAACAAAATTAACAGTCATAAATAGCTGACTCAGGCCGGGATATATATTATTAATGCCCGAGCGAAACCAGAACTTCGCAAATCTCAACGAATGACGAAGGCAGGACGATATATTTTGCACCTAGGATTACTTTCCTGTAGCAAGTTCCCCCTTGAGTAGACACAGTATCCAACTGCTTTCACTTTTTAAACCCCTTTTGGTGCAATTCAAACCCTTCCTTAGTGGGGAGTCCCGCAGACATATGAAGGCACACAAGCTTCAGCTTGTCAGCACTCCGCCCGTGGCGCACGGGAAGACACGGGCGGAGGGCCCGGGTTTTTTTGGGGATCTCTCATCTACCTTTCATAATAAATCCACAAGCCAAGATCCCTTTCAATCCTTTGCTCTAAGACCCCTTCCCCTTTACATTTGGTGACAGTAATTTTACACCACATCTGGTAGCATGCGATCCTCACAACCCTGGCACATCTGGCAACCAATTCGCCTACCGCCTACTCAATTCCTGTGGCACGAGAGGGGTCGCGTCGGCCGTCGCCGTCGGAAAAGACGTTTTCTGCTTGTCATCCCCAAACCCCTTTGGGACCCCGGGGGCGGGCTAACTATCACATTGGATGGCACCGCGCTCTCAACTTTTTACTTTCATAATATATTATCTGTAAAAAATATATATTAATAATATATTTTATATATATATATATATATATAAAATATATATTATATATATTTATATATTAATAACCACCAAGTAAAATTATTTAGAAAATTAAAAAAAATATAATTAAAACTATATTACGTGTGTGTTGTGTATTTATATATTTATATTATATATATATATTATATAATATTTAATATAATATATATATTTTTATTATTTTTTTACAGAATATATTATGAAAAAAAAGTTAGAGCGGGGCTGCCATCCAATGTAAGTTAGCCCGCTTCCGGGTACCAAGGGGGGGACAAGCAGAAACGTTTTTTCCGGCGACGGCCGACGGACCCTCTGGGCCAAGGGAATTAGTAGGGGGAGGCGAATTGAGTTGCCAGATGTTGCCCGGGGGGTTTTGTGAGGATCCATGCTACCAGATGTGAGTGAAAAATTACTGTCCCCAAAATGTGAGGGGGAAAGGGGTTTTTAGAGCAAAGGATTGAAAGGGTTTTGGCTTGTGGGTTTATTTGAAAGGGAATGAGAGATCCCCCGAAACCCTGCCTCCGCCCGTGTCTTCCCGTGCGCCCGGGCGGGGGGTGCTGAAAGCTGAAGCTTTGTGCCCTTTATAGGGCCGCGACTCTCCTAAGGAAGGGGTTTTAAAATTTGCCCAGAAGGGTAAAAAAAGGGGAAAAAAACATTCGGATACTTGTGTCTACTCAAAAGGGGGAACTTTCTACGGGAAAATAACTCCAGGGGAAAAATTGTCCCCGCCTTCTCATTCGTTTAGATTGCGAAGTTCTGGGGCCCCGGGGATTATATATATATATCCCGGGCCCGAGTAGCTATTTATACTGTCTAATTTTTTCTCTGACCGGGCTACATTTTTGTATTTTTTGAATATTCATTCTCATTTATACCTTTTCTACACTGTCAATATGAATTGGTTCAAATTTTTATATTGGGAAGGACGTCAGCGTCCCCCTAGGGGGAATGGGGAATCATTGTATAATAAGCATCATTGTCCACAGCCAAAACGAGCAAATCTTTTTTCCCTGATTTATAGGCGGGATTGCAGCAGGCTTTTGCCCCCATGGTGTAAACATGCGCCCTAAACTCTTACCAGCCCCGGGGCTTTGTGGGCGGTCCTTGTCTCAGAAATTTTGTGTGGGGGAAAATTTTGTAAGTAAAAGTACCAAATGGTGTTCGGTTCACCCCAGTGCATGCAAAACCCCTCTTCATGGTGAAATTGTTTATGATCTGCCATACCATGTAACCATCCCCATTCTGGAAATGACTTTGGTATCTTATTAATTGCTTCAGAGTGCCAGTGTTCACAGCCCTTTAGTTTAGACCATCTGGCCCCCCCCCCCCTTCCCAAAAAAAAAGGTGGGAATCTCCTAAAATTTTCCTCGGTAAGTGGGGGAGGGGGAAGGGCCAAGGAGCTGTTTTGGGAAATTTTTTTCCCTTTGGGGGGGGGGGGGGGGGCCTTTTAAATTTTCGGCCGGGTTTTTGATCGGGGATTTTTTTGGGGGATTTCTTGCCAATGTCCCTGGTCTGTTATATTACTATGGGCCTTCCCTCAGGGACCGTGGCAAGGGCTTCCATGATCGCAACTGCCTCTGCCTGTAGCGAGGAGGCGTTGTCTGTTTCCCTCATGGCATCCCTTACTGCAAAGCTGACACTGCAGTGTGTTTTAAAGGGGATGGGACTGATCCATCCATGAAGTGGGTTTTACTACCCAAGGTGTGATGGCTGTAATGACTCTCTAGCTTCTACCTTTAGGCTAGGCATGGTGTATTGATTCTTTCTCCTTGACATGCTCAAAAACAGAGAACTCGATCAAGGTTCGCGCTCACGGTGGGGCTTTCTAAAAATCAGGATGGGGGGAGTCCATGCCTTTGCAAGTATTGTTCTTTGGCTGATAGTCTATCAACACCCTGGCTGTGTGAGATAGCCAGGAGTTGTTTGCAAACAGCTCATGGTCTTGTTCTAGGTGTCTGACTATTTAGCCATTAGATCAATTCGTGATTCTAGGGGAGAAGGTCTGCCTCTATGAGGAGGTTGAGGGCCTTCTCCATCTTGGGGCACCCCAGAAGGATTATGGCAGCTTCATTTTGGACTGTCTCCAATTTTTCTTTTAATTTTGGCTTTGCAGCAATCAAGGAGCAGAAGCATAGTCCACAATGGGACGGGTGCCATGTACTTTAAATGATATTAGTACTTTATGTCTGGCTCCTATGTGTCTCTCTATGTGTCTCATGACAAACAGTCTTGCTTTGATTCGGTCAACCAAGTACAGGACCTCCTTTTAAAGGAGAGGGTCTGGTCAATCATTACCCCAAGTATTGGAAGACCTGGACTCATTCTAAGTCCATTCCCTGGATTCTCAGACTTGTGCCTTGAATATTTAGTCTCAGAGCCAAGGCTTTGGATGTGGTTGCAGAATCTTTAGTTCTGTTCTATAGCACTCCTCAGATACAAGGTCCAGACAGCGCTGGGATTTACTTGGGCAGTGTGGTCCAGTGGAGTGACTGTAAGGTCGTCTGCATAGGAGACGATCTTGCACACCACTGGGAGCTGTATGTTGAGGATGCGGACATTAGGGTGTTGAAAAGGGCTGGACTGATAACCCCACCCTAAAGTGTTTCTTTCTAGTGGCATGTCTGTGATAGGTGATCTTGGATCTGACTTTGCAGTTCTCTTCCTGAATAGTCACCTATCCAAGCAAGAGCTTTCCTCTATTCCTTCTGGATCATGCTCTTCTGAATAGCAAGATTGCTAATTCCAAACCCTTTCTGCAGGTCTGGGAATACTACCACAGAAGTGACAGTGCTGATTGTGCTGAAGAGCATGGCTATGCAGTGTGCTGTGCTCATGCCCCTTGTGAACCATGGAGGTCCCATTTTCCATTGGAGTCGGTTTAGTACCATTCTTGGGCCTCTTGCCCAGGCAGCTGAAGATATAGATGGAGCGGTATTTCCTTGGCTCCTTTAGTTTTGGGATAGGAACTGTGATGGCCCTCTTCAGCTCTGAAGTAGAGTGGAAGTTTCCCAGGATTGTTTGCCAGTCCTAAGTGGGAAATGATGGGGTACGAGACCCCATCAGAGCCCGGGCTGTGTAAGAACTGTTTTTGTAGGTTTGTATTGTTCCCTCAAAAGAAGATAACATCTGAGTTATCGGGTCTGGCTGCCTCCTCTCTGATATGAGCAAGTCTGCCTGGTTGTAGGTGTTGTTGCTTTGCCCTCAGTTCAGCTGGCAGACTGTGCATGTACACTCTGTGTTGACTTCCTTAATCTCGTCATTAAAGTAAATAGGCGTCCTTATAACTCCTGGACCATGGCCGAGTTTTAGGTATAGCCCTGTGAGGCTGCTTGATTTATGGACTGATAAGTCTGGCTTCAGGCACTTCCACGTTTCACTATGTGAGATTCATTGCTTCTAAGACAGTGGGCCAAGGCAATCCTGAAAGGCTTGCCAGTTGGCCTTGTCTTTTTTCCCCTTTTGGATTTGGTTGTGGCATTTGGGCTGGGCCCAGATCCTGAGGGTAGTAACAGTGCCATAATGGTCACTCATTGACACACCATCTAATTCTCTCCACCAGAACCGCAGTGGCCAGAGTGAGGTCGAGGACCCCTCCTCTGACATGCGTTGGCTCTTGGCTGTTGGGAAGAGAAAATCTCAGGGAGTCTAACACGTTTGGGTATGTGATGGCCTGCCGCATTCGGTGCCCTGCTGGGAGCCAGGAGGGTGGTGTCATTGAATTATCCTCCTTGATCACTCGGTCTTGTGCTGCTGTAGCACAGCCTGGCTGATGTCTAACAACCTCTGCAGCAAGAGATTCAACATCCTCTCCACAGTGCGGTGCATCGGCATTGCGGAGCAGCGGAGGCAGGGGATTGTTGCTCTGACCAGGGTGATCAAGCCTCTTTTGCCAGCTATGCTTGGCAGCATGAAGACCTGATAGCCTGAGAAGCGAACAGTCCCTTCTATTAATGACTCCTGGAGCATGACAATATCAATGTTCTTTGATCGCACTATTGCATGGAGGATGGCATTCTTTGTAATGAAGCCATAGATGATCCACTGCAGTATGCTTAGACTGTGTATCATGATGTTACTTGGTGATAGTTACATCAGAGACGTCTTTATATTCGCTTCAGAGTCGGCGTCTGACAACTCCATTGTGAAGTCCTCGCTGGTTGAGGGGTCTTCATCTGTTGTCAGGCTGACCGTGGGTCCACTGGAAGGTGGAGAACCTTTGGTAGCTCTGACTTTCGTGAGTTCAGTTCAGGCTTTATCTCCCTTCAAGCTTATCTGTGAATCTTTCTGTTTGCTGACTTTACCTGAGTAAGGTCAGCTTGCTCTGGCACTGGCTACACAGATTCAGCCTGTTCTGGCTCTGCCTGTGAGGGCGTGGCCAGGGTTGGGGTGGGGAGGGGAGTCTCGTCCTGGGGTGAGGGTGAGGCTGCTTTGGCTCTGTTCAGCTTCCTCCCTTTCAGGACTGCGACAGTCTGGGTCATTGCCGTCATGGCGACCATGACTGCCTTCTCCGCCTCCTCACTGGACCTCCCCAAAGCTGTTGCTACTGCAGTGACTACAGCAGTCAACAGGAGAGTCATATCTTCCTCATCAAAGAGGAGATTATCATCTCTTGGGGAGGCTTTTGCAGTGTTCTTTGAACCTTTATTTCCTTTGGTTCTTTTTCTGCAACTTTTGTTTATGGTCGGAAACTCCTTTTTATTGGCGATATCCGGTGTCGGCTGTGGAAGGGCTTCCTTCCTCTTAGGAGGTCGGGAAGTCTTTTCCCCTTGTGTTCTATCCCCAGACATGGGTGCCTGGGGGAGCAGGAACAACCTCTTGTTGCCTGAGGGCATCCTCTTTCCTGACAGAGCAAGCCAGGCCCCTTGGCACAGTTGGGACATTTGGCTTTTGTGTCCCTTTGGCCTTCCTTGTGGACCTTGAGGCACACCTCGGTGTTGTGTGCCTTGCTACAAACACCACAGTTAGGCTTGGCATTGCATCTAGCCTGGTAGCGACCGTGTTTTTGGCACTTGGGAGCACTGAAGTGGCTCTGGCACATATGTTCTTAGGCTGTAGGAGCCCCAGTTACCCAGATCAAGGGTAGTGATTGGGGCTCCTTTCAAGGACTTGCCTGGTTGGGCTCTTCCCTTTGGACATTCGGGAAGCGTGATTACATCCGCATCATATGATAGTGAGAAGCCAAGCAGGACCATCTTGACTCTTCTATCTTCTTGAGTGGCGAGAGGCATACTTTCCTCCCCTTATTAAGCTCCTTGGTTTCCTGTAGGAAATTCAAGGTAGCTTGGTCTTTGACCTTGATAATCATGAGCTGGTCTCTGGCAACCCGGATTGACAGCCGGATTTTTCGCTGCTTCTCCAATGCTCTTACCAGTTGGTAGGCATTGCCGAAGCCTTCAGGTTTAGAGAGAACCCTAAACTGTGGGAAACGCCTAGGGGGTCCAGACTCACCCTCAGAGTCTATTTCCGGCCTCGGTCGTTTCGGATCGTCCCCTTTTGGCTTAAATTGTGGGCGGCGGTCGTGGGAGCAGCAGCTGTTTCAGCTTGTGCCCCCATCTCGCTCAGGGAGGACGTCTGAGGGTTACTCAGAGCTCTCCCTAATTTGTCTGCTGGCCTGGAGAGGACAGGACAAGAGTCTATCTGCTGGACAATCTCATGGACAGACATGTTTTCGGCTGATGTCGTGTCCATCTTAGCAGCAGGTCTCACAGAGTCAACCTGTGCTTTGCATTTCCTCTTGCCACTAGAAGCCACATATAGCTTCAGAGTGGCTGCCTTGCATGGTTCATCAACATTTTGATCTCTTTCTTGTGGGGGGTTTGAAATATTTGAAATAATATAAGCAGTTATTTCATCCTCTCACGCCCCCACCCACCACCGAGTCCAACAAGGAGAAGCTGAATGTTAGAACTAATGTCTAACAGCCACAGGGGCAGTGAGAAATTTTACGCAGCCATGGCCGTTGTACCGCCACTCACGGGACCAGTGTGAGTGCCAACAGCAACATTGACTGCTTGACCCTAGCCTCCCGAAGGAGACCAGCCGACTGATCTGACCGGACCAAGATCAGACCACCCGTCCTTGCTGGAATAAAGGACCATAGAGGCGTGATGCTAGGCACAGGGCATACTCATGCACGGCATCGCTCAACCTCCAGAATTCCCATCTCTACAGCGCACAGGGATGCCACGCACGACAAACACGTGGGTAGAAGTGAACTCCTGGGGAGAGACCAGAGGGGGTGCCCTTCCACCTACAAGATAGCCATCATTGTTTGGAACCCTTTCTTCCTCCCTCGAATGCGAACACAGCCACCCTAAGGCTGTATCACATCAGTGAGGGAGCTCTAGTCGAAGAGAGGTTCCGGTGGCAGGACCACGAGTACACACACACACACGCACACACACACCCACACATACGCAACATACATACATACATACATACATATATATTATTATATATTATAATATTAAATATATATATATATTATATATTATTTTTAAAATTTATATATATAAAATATTAAAATATATAAAAATATATATATATATTATTATATATATTATATATATATATAAATAATTTTATATAATATATATTTATATATATATATATTATATATTATTATATATATATATATAAAATATATATTTTTAAAATATAAATATATCCCCAAAAATATATACATACATATATATATATATATATATTATATTAATTAAAAATTTTATATTATAAAAATATATATATTATTGGTGTTGTGTGTGTGTGTTGGTGTGGTGTGTGTGTGTGTGTGTGTGTGTGTGTGTAGTGTGTGTGTGTATGTGTGTGTGTGTTGTGTGTGTGTGTTGTTATGTGTGGTGTGTGGTTTTGGTGTTGTGTGTGTGTGGGGGTTCGTGCGTGCGTGCGTGCGTGCTGGGGGCGCGCGGGGTTTTTGTGGGGTTATAAATAGGTGTGTAAATATATATATATATATATATATATAAAATTATATTATTAAATTATATATCATATTTATCTAAATTCTGCTTATTTAAAAATTTAGACGATAATGGTAAGCAGTATTCAGGGGAGATATTATACATGTGTATTTATGCTTACATTATGAAATTTTCTTTTAAAACCGTATATAAAACAAGGTGAAGCGCTACAACTGCAAAGCAAAAAATGGGAAGGGGGGCACTATAATGAAGTTTTTAATTTATGATTTAAGGGGCTTCTGAGATGGAGACAAAGATCAAACGAAAGAGAAAGCCAGACATCAAGGGGGGAGGCGAAAAAAATTTGGGAGGCATGAAAAATTAGAAAAGACTTATAAAAAAGCAAGAGTCCCCGAATAAGAGGAAGAATTCGGTTTTAAATCTCACAAATTTGAAATAAAAAGGGATACCCTAAAATGTTAATTACACTTTTCTGCATTGTGGAAATTTTATTTCACTTTTATTTTATGGGGAATGCGTAATGAACCCCTTTCATATATATAATTTTTATTATATATATATATATATATATATATATTAATAATATATATATATATATTATATATATATAAATATAAAGTGAGAAAAGCAATATTCACATAAGGTGAAAATATATAGTTTTATTAAGGGGGGAAAAAAACAAAAGCGAAAGGAAGGGTGAACGTAACGGGATATAAAGAAGAATATGAATGAGAAAGGGAGAAAAAGAGAGAAAGATGAAAAAAGGGAAAGGAAAAGGGAAAAAAAAAAAAAGAGGGGGGGTGAACTTCAAAAGGGGGATATAAATGAAGGAACTTGAAAAGAGAGATAAAAAAAAGTTTTCCTAATAAATTTAAGGAAAAAAGATGAAAATGATAAGGGAGAAGGGGGCAGAAACGCAGTGACATTTCTTGCAAAGGGAAAGGGGGACCTTGAAGGCGGCCCCGTAGAAAGGGGGGGAAAGGTGTAAAAGGAAGATGGTGAAAAGGGGTAAAGGGAAAAGGGGATAAAGACAGGAATGTTATGAAATCCTAAGAATGATAATGGTAGCAGTTACGAAAAAAAGTAAAAATAACAAGGATAATAATGATATTAGTAACGTAATGATAAAGATAACATGAAATTATTATACGAAAGTGATTGGAATAATAATAACAATAACAGTGGGAAAAAGAAATGATGATGTAAGATAAATGATCATAATAGAGATAATAATGATAATAAAAATATAATAATAATAATAATAATAAAATAATAAAATAATTAATAACAAAAAAAATAAAAAAATAATAATAATAATAAAAATAGTAATAATAAAAATTAATTTAAAAAAAATAATAATAATAATAACCAAAAAATAATAAATTAATAATTATTGTTTTTTTGGTCATTACTATTATTTTTATTATTATTATTAGTTATTGTTTTCATTACTATTCTGCTATTTTTTTTGTTTTTTATTATTATTTTATTATTATTATTTTTTATTATTATTGATATGATGATATGTGATTTTTTATTATTGTTATTATTATTTTATCATTATTATTATTGTTATTATCATTATTATTTTTATTTTATTATCATTTTTATTAATTATTTTATTTCATTATTATTTTATTATGATGATGATGATGATGATGTGATGATGATTGAGATGATGATTATTATTTTATTTCATTACTATTACTTTATTATTAATTACTGTTTAATTTTAAAAAATTTTTGTTATTACTATTTTTGTCATTATCATTTTTATCATATTTAATTATTATTATTATTATTATTATTTTTATTTTTTTATTATTATCATTTTTATTTTTATAATCTCTAATGCAGCACACCCGCTTTCGGCCGCCTCTCATCCTCGCCCTCTCTGCTGGAGAGTGCTATCAAGTACGCAGCCTTTTTTTCAAGAAGCGGGCGAGCACCTCTGCGCACCCGCACGAGGCTGGTGCCACACGAGCCGCCAGTTCCTAGTTTCGTGACTATGTCCAGCCGCCCCACGTCATCTGCGGCCAAGTCCCGCAGGCATTTTTATTTTAGCTTACAACCAACGGAGAGTCCCTGAAATAAGTTAATATTCGTTTCTTTTATACCAGCTAAATAGGTGTCACCATTTGAATGGCACTGAAGTCGCCAAGAAAAAATAATATTTACTTATTTTCAAAATCAAATATTGTAAAATATGTACATTCCGAAATGCACAGTTTTCACTACAACTGTGCATCATCGTTTTTTCTTAATATCCTTTCAGTTATTTTTCATTTCCTATTATTCTATCTCTTCAGCGACGTCTTCAAGGTGTCATGATTTGTGCCAGTACTGTTGAGTTCATGTCTCCCCAAAGTAAAGTGTTTGTCCTTGTT
The DNA here is from genome assembly GCF_015228065.2 of Penaeus monodon. Lineage (NCBI taxonomy): Eukaryota > Metazoa > Arthropoda > Malacostraca > Decapoda > Penaeidae > Penaeus > Penaeus monodon. The sequence continues at coordinate 19,912 of NW_023659080.1, forward strand.
TGTGTGTAGGAGACAACTGGTCTCTTTTGGGCTTAGGCGTGTGACATGCGTTACCATCTTCAGAGTACACTTTCTAACGAAGTTCCAAAACAGTACTCTGTCAAATCCAAGTGTTAGAGAGCTTAGAAGGGCCAAGTGAAAGAGAGGAACACTACTTGATGATCCACACCTTAGTGTTACTTTCACTTTAGAACTAAGTTATGACTTAGATTTCTCTCCTCCCATTTTGAGAATCTGTACCTCCTAGGAGAAAGGTCTCACCCTAAATGCTTGTCAGGACCCTTTTACTTTTCTTAATGTGTTGTCTCGGTTGATTCTTGCCTGACCTTGTGGGTGTCTAGTCAGTTTTCGTGCTCTCTGTCCCTTTTGGTTCTATCTAAAAATATTTCTTGTTTTTTGTTATTGTTGTTTGTACAAGTGTTATTACAGTGTCTGTCAGTATTAGTATTCCGTCTTGTTCATCTCCATTTGGGTTGACATAAAGAGTCAATTGTCTTTCATGTTGATAGCCCTGTAACAGGACTTATGGAGTTGGGACGCAGAATATACGTTTTTTATGGATAAGTATATCTGGTGTTAATTTCATGTGCACAACCCCCGCTGTGATTAATTGATGATTCGCGCATCTTGATTTATTTACGCGACTGAAAACACCTGTACGACTCTTTAGTGAGTGCAACTTGCCCTTCAAGTTCACTGAAGATGAATCTTTTCCTAAAACCTATATTCTCGATTGAGCCCAAACTCAACCAGATACATTGAAGTCTACAATAAGGATGATGATATTGTTAATAAAAAAATAATAAAAACAACAATGATATTAATAATAATAATAACAATAATAATAATAATAATAATAATAATAATAATAATAACAATGATGATAACAATAATGATAATGATAATAATAAGGATAATGATAACAATAGTAATGGTAAAAATAATATTTTTAATAATAATAGTCGTGATAATGATAATAATCATAATGATAATAATAATAATGATGATAATGATAATAATAATGATAACAATAATGATGATGAAAATGATAATAAAATGATAATCATAATAATAATAATAAGAAGAATATTGATAATCATATTCATAATGATAATGATAATGATAATCATGATTATCATTACGACAGTACTAATACTAATAATGATAAAAGATAGTAATATCAATAATAGCAATAAAACAAATAAGTCAAAGAAAAAAATAATAGCAAGTAAAGTATAACATCTGATAATAAAAGTGAAGTCAAAAACATCTTGAAAATAGTCTCTCTCTCTCTCTGTTTCTCTCTGTCTCCACTCTCTTTTTTTTATCTCTCTCTATTTTACTCTCTCTCTCTCACTTTGTCTCTGTCTCCTATTATTATTATTATTGAAAAAGTTTCTTTAGATCTGCTAATTAAAATCAAACACCGAGTCACTACCAGCGACTTAAGAAGATTGAAGTTTGAGGTAATGGAACACCAACAAAAATATGCAAAAATATGCAGAACAGTTACAAATTAAAACATCTAGTCAATTCACGAACATGAAAATATTTTAGATCGATCAGGCTCTTCTGAGAACATGCGCTGTGCTGTTTAAAACTATTTTTTGGACTTCTTCTAATTTCGCATTTCGCGGTATTTGTTCAAGAAACTTATCAGTAACTTTCTTTATAAGGCCAAGTGCTCCAATAACAACAGGCAAAGTTTTGGCTTTTAAATGCCACTTCTTTTCCACCTCTATTTCCAGGTTTTTATACTTTGATATCTTCTCAAACTCTTTTGTTGAGACGTCTATAAACAGGCAGGTGTTGGTAACAGTTTCATGTCTATAAACAGGCAGGTGTTGGTTATTTTGTCCTTGATGACGATATCTGGACGATTCGCCTTTATAGTTCCTGAGAAAACTCATCTGATTCCTTTACTACCGAGTGTGACCTTTTGGAGTTTTCATGTACTCTAACTAATTGAAGCATCCAATCGTTGGTTAGATCTAAGTATTTCAAGAGACCAATTGTTGTTGTTTTGTACAATAATTCCAACTGCATCATCCCTCTACCGCCTTTACTTCTAGGGACGTACAGATGGTCTGTGTCTGATTTAGGGTAATGCATTCTGTTGCATGTCAATTGTTTCCTAATTTTGGTGTTAATCTGTTTGAGTTCACTTAAGTTCCAGTCTATCACGTTAAAACATTGTAGCCACAGGTATGCAAGGTTGATTGCTGTTAGTTGTTCTACATTTAATTCGTTTTCAGATTGTTATATGCAGAGACGCATTGTTACCCAGATTTGCTGATTAATGTTTTGACTTTCTAAATGCG